>NC_056732.1:556152105-556295574 GCF_019279795.1 Protopterus annectens
AATGTGGCAACAGGGGTGGGAAGAATGAAAGGTTGGCCCTGAGACACTTCTGGATCATTAAGCCACCACAAAAGAGAATTTCTGCACACTCGAGACAGTCTTATAGGATGACTGAGGGGATGATGCAGAAGAGACCACTGGACTAAATGTCCACTGCAAGACTCTCATATGTAAGTGAGCTGTTGGTAGTAAAGTTACTGTTGCAGCCAAAGAACCCAGAGCCCTGAGGACAAGATTTGCTGGAGAACTAGCACCACTAGCACTTGCCTGATATGTGTCTGTATTGAGAGAATCATGTCCGGTGGAAGACAGGCCAGGGTTTTGTTTGTATCCAAGTGGGCTCCTATAAAATCCATCATCTGCAGAGGTAACAACTGTGACTTCTGAAGGTTATAGTGACCCCTAAAGGTTGGGGCCAGTTGCAAGAGAAAATCCCTGGCCTGAATCAGTAGATTCCTGGATGGTGCAACTAGGAGCCTTCCAGAGAAGGACAGTCAGGCAACATCTCAGGGATGCTGCAAAGATTTCTCAGAAGGAGAATCCTGAGACCCCTGATTCAGCAGACCCCCCTCTGCCCCAGGGCATCATCTACCATTCAAATTATTCCTCCCTCTGCCTCTGGAGGAAAAATCTCCCTGCGCATCCTAGAATGGACAACTTCTTTCTCCCGGACTGATTCCTGGAGAAGGACCTCTGCAAGGTACATAAGCAGATTCCAGGGGCAGATAGGGTCTTTTCGTCTTTCTCACTGTGGGAGTGGGTGCCACGAACAGTCGGTCCATAAAGGGAGGTATCAAAGGAGGTACTGACAAAAGACACCTTAAAAGGTTCCATGAAATCACACAGCCAAATACAGGCATGACATGGAATGGCAATACCGGAATTGGCCACTCTAAAGGCGCCCTCAACTGCATGAGAGATCAGCCTCATGAAAGCATTGGAAATGGACTGCAAAGTTGCCAAATGAGAGGTAGAGGATGTCCTTTCCTCTGCTGTCATGGACTCAAGGCCCAAGCTCGAATTCCTTAAATAAGTCCCTCTGTAGCCTCGTAAAGTGGGAAAGGTAATTCAACGCTCTGAGGGCAAAGGTGGAAGAAGCTTAGACACTTTTTCCAAATTTGTCCACAGCCCTAGACTCCCTGTTAGGGGGATGGACAGTAGAGTTTTCCTGGGCAAGCTCATTCTTGGTGGCCACTGTCATCACCATGACATCTACTGGAATGCACTTCATCCAGTGAAGTCTATACTAGGGGGTACAAAGAATCTTATCCACTCTTTTAGGGATAGGCTCTGCAGCATTTAGTTCTTTCCATGCCCTTGCAGACACCAGGTCCACAAGGGAGGCTGCGGGGGGGCACTCAAGATATAGATGGACCGATCCCGAAGGCATCCATGAAGATGGACTCATCTGGGGTGACGTTTGGGGCTGACCAACCACCTCTCAGGCGAAGAATTTCTAAAATGTCTCCAAATGAGACATTGGGTGGAGATCTAGGGGACCCCTCCCCTTCATCAAAGTCCATATCTGTCGTGAAAGATTTCTCTGGGGAATCTAGGTGTCTCCTTTTGCAGCTTTTCTTCTGGGGAACCTCCTCAGTGGGGTGCACTGGGGAAGTGTCGGAAGAAGTCTGGGCATTCCTAAGTGGAACAGTCTTGAGGCCCTGAGGAGCTGGCTGCCCTTGTTGCAGGAGAGAAGTCTCTGATGCAGAGCTCAGACGGGGAAGGGGTGGATCTGAAACTGTAGGGGCTGGAGGTCTCCTAGGAGTGGAGAGGACCCTCTCCACCACCTCGAAGGCAGAAGAGCTACCGGAGTCCCGAAGAAGCCTCCCCCTGCCCCAAAGGATCAGGAACAGGCAGTCTCCAACACCAGCAGCCCTCCACTCCAAGATGTCGTACACCGAGGCACATAGGGGAAGCGATAACTCAGAGAGCTTCGGAGTCAAAATCGTCCTCCCAGTCTCGACGTCAAGGCTTTGGAACTGAGCGAGTCAAGGAAGCAGTCAGGCTTGAAATAGTAAGGACTGTCGGGCCCGACAGACCGGTCCCATAGACCTATGGACCTTGGAGCTCTGAAACAGTAGGCTGGATTAGACAAGGAGAAACAATCCTAAAGGGAGAAGTCTGCTTACAGATCCCATAGGGGATGAAGCTGGGAGGAACCCCATCTGGATCTGCATACAGAAAAACTTCCCCATCAGTCTGTCCACCTAGGTCTCCGACATGCCCCAAGACGATCTGATGGACAAGGAAACAGAGGAAGGACTGGAGAGATGCCAGGGGAAAGAGAGTCTCGGAGACATGCTCAGTGCCACAAACGCCAGCCCTGAAGAGGGAGCTGGGGCATGGGGTGGAGAGGAAGATACCAGTTTCAGAGGCAGAGAATTCTACTCTTAAGGTCTTGGGACCTTCTTGGGAGGCTCAGACTCAACAGACACAGAGGGATCCGGGGACATTTTCTTATGGTCTCTGGCCTCCTTGCTATTTTTTGGCAGGGATTTGAGCCCCTGAGACCAGCAACAGCAGAAGGAGGAGGGGGAATAAGACCCCTGAAGAAAGGCCTTGCAGACAGAACAAGCCACCTAAATGTGGGCAAGACCGAAACAGTAAATGCACTCCTTGTGGGCATCAGATAAAGGATCTTGTGCCCACAGAAAGTGCATTTTTTAAACCCAATGGGTTTGTCAGATTTCTCTGACATAATAGTAGCAGAAAGAAGATAGAAGGACAGAGAGAAAGAATGTGACGACCACATATAGAAAACACTGCACTATGGAAAAACTACTACTTTTTTTGTTACAACAAAAAAGACAGAAAGAAAGAGAAGGTATGAGAATAAGAAAATAGGTCAAAAGACCACTTACAACTGGCTAAACACGCATTAGAAAAAGCTTGGGAGTAGATCTAACAGGTCCATGATGCTTTGCTGTGCACTGAAAATGAGATCAGAGTTATCTGAGAGGAGTTGAGCAGTATGGGTATGGTGGGAGAAAAGCTTTAGCTTGGAATCCTAAGCTTGCTGATGGCCGAGTTGATTCTGAGCTTAGAACAGAGACCCACAGGTTTGCTGAAGACTGAAAAGACAACATTAGATCTGGAGCTCAACAAAAGGGGACGTATGGGTTCCGTAAGAGTTTCATTCCTCCAGAGGTCACTTGTGACAAATGGAGGGGGATGGAGGGTGGGGAGTTAATGAAGAATGAAAACTGACAACGCAGATGGAACATTATGCTAAGTACATAACTTCTTTATCTGATGTTGTCAATTTTCATTCATTTCTCAATGGATGGGCAGAGTCTCCTAAATTCCAGGGCAGACTAAGGAAGGATATTCCCGAGTATGACTGCGCCAAAGGCTGCTCTTCCCTTCAATACCAGATCTAGTTTGTAATGAGTGATAAAGGTATGAAGATTCGACCAAGTTCCAGATGCACATATATCGCCCACAGAGGCTCTAGACTAAAATACACTGGAAGTAGCCATAGATCTGGTTGAATGAGCCTTTAGTGGTTTTGGTAAGGGGAGACTGCATTTCGTTTGTCTACAGCAAATTGTATCTGTCAACCATCTAGCTAGAGTTACCTTTATAACTGATTCGTCCAACTTATGTGCAAAGGAACCAAATAGCTGATGTGTCTTTCTGAGCTTTTTTGTTCTGTGCAGGTAGAGATGTAATTGTCTATGAACATCCAGTGCAGCATATATTCTCCTTTATTTGTAAAGTTTGGAAAGAATACTGACAGATCAATGGCTTGGCTAATGTTGAATTCTGACACTACCATAGGTAGGAAGCAAGCATTGGTACATAAGAAGACCCTATCCTTATGAAAAATCAAGTATGGAGGTTTAGAAAATGATGCTTGAGGCTCTGAAATTCTTCTAGCAAACATAATTCCAACTAAGAGGACAGTTTTCCAGGTCAAACATTTTAGATCACATTTAGCTGCAGGTTCAAGGAGAATTTATTAAGGCTTGCATAAATCCCATGGTGGTACAGGATCTTTATAAAGGGGTCTCAGTAGAGGAGTACATTTCAGGATTTGCACAGTTTAGAGGAAGCCAGGGAGGAATTTTGAAACCCCACATGAAAGTTAAGAGATTGACTATTAAAGTTCTGTTTGCAGCAATGAACTAACACCCCCCTTAAATAAACTTGCTAAAAATTCAAGAAGAGAATGAATCGGAGCCAGGAAGGAGTCTATCTAATTCTGCTCTGCCCAATAAACAAATCTTTTCCATTTACTCCTGTAGCACTTCCTAGTAGAAGGTTTATGGGAAGATGAAAGTCTGAAACAGACAGGTGAAGAGAGCATTGGTTGCCTGGCTATTAAGGGAATTGGAGAAACCAAGCAGTTAGCTTAATATTTGAGCTATTTGGGTGAACCATGCCTGTCGAGTGAGATAGAAGGTCCTGAGATGGATCCAGAATCCAAGGTGGGTACAGAAGATGAGGACAAAGGAAGGGGAACCAAACCTGCAGAGATCATTAAGGTGCAATGAGGATGAGACTACTCTTCAACCTGGCTGCTTTCTGAAGGAATCCGGGAATTAAGGGACTCGGAGGATAAGCATACAGAAGACTGAAGGGCCAACTGCGGAGTAGAGCATCCCTCAGTGACTCCCCAGTGGGGGGAAAAGGGCAAAGAAGCTGCTGTAATTGCTGTTTAGGGGGAAGATGCAAAAAATATCTCAGCAAGGCTGGCCTCACTGATGGAAAATCGTTTCAGTCACTTTGTTGAGAGACCACTCGTGAAGTAGTAAGATGGACCTGCTCAGTTTGTCTGGTAACACATTGGACTTCCCCGGAATATGAGTCTCAATCAGAAAACGGTTGAGAGAAAGAGGAAGATGAAGTAGAAATTGGAGGTAGGTTGTCAGAGACAGAACCTTGGGAGAATGAAGAAAAACCAGCATTGGAATACTTTGTATTCTGCACCCCATAAAAATGTAATCTTGAGATGGAGTCAGACTTCATTTCTTGAGAATGATGGTGAATCCCAGTTGGCACAGAAGGAGCATAAAGTGCAGATCCTGTAGAAGCCTGGCCTTAAGGAGGAGCCCGAAGAAGCAGGGGAATATCTGGATTCCCTGAAGCCTGCAAAAGGCTATGACAGGGGCCAGATATTTGAACACAATTGGGGCAGTAGAAGACCAAAGAGCAAAACAGAAAACTGAAAATGGGAGGAAGAAACAAATACAAAAACTTCCTGAAATGAGGGTGAATGGGAATATGAAAATATGTGTTTCTTTAGTTCTAGTAAGACCAAAAAGGCCTGTGGAAGAAACAGGGGGGAAAAAGAGCCTGAAGGGACAGCATCCTGAATCAAAGGAAAGGTCCAGGACTGGTCTCCAAGGTCCTTCTTTTCCGGGGACCAGAAACATTCTGGAATAAAAAATAAGTTATGTCTTACCATAACATTCCATCTGTGTTGTCGATCTTCACTAATCCTTGACTGTGGGCTCGGTTCCGAGCCTTGGAACTGACTCAGCTGTTTATTTCAGCTGGTGCCTCCCAAACTCTTGAGCCAGGCTTTAACCCATAATGCTCCCAAAATTACCTCAGATCAAGTTTGCGTAATTAGTGGCAGACAAATAGCATAAAAGAAGAAGAGACCAGATATGTGTCCATAACAAGAAGCCAGTCATGTAAGAATTCGATCCACTAAGACTTTCAAGCTGGGGGATGAAGGGAGGGGATGTTAAGGATTAGTGAAGATCGACAACACAGATGGAACGTTATGGCAAGACATAACTTCTTTATCTGACGTTAATCTTCACGTAATCCTTGACTGTGGGACAGAGTCCACAGCTACCTAAATCTTGGGAGGGCTCACAGAAAAATATTCCTGAGCACCACCAAATGATGCCTGTCCCCTGGAGACCTGTCTAGTTTGTAATGAGTGATAAAGGTATAAGGAAAAGCCCAAGTACCTGCTGCACAAATGTCATCTAAAGAGGCTCTGGCATGAAAAACTGCAGAAGTTGCCACCGCTCTAGTTGAATGGGCTTTGACAGGGCATGAAAGATGGAGCCCTTTCAACTGACATATGTAATATAGTCTCTAAGCCATTTCGCCAAGGTAACCTTTGAAACTGGATAACTTAAAGAAAGGGAAGAAAAGCAAACAAACAATTGATCAGATTTTCAGAAGTCTTTTGTTCTGTGAAGAAACAAACGTAACGGTCTGTGAGCGTCTAATAAATGAAGGGAGTACTCCCCTTTGTTGAAAAAATTAGGGAAAAAGACTGGTACTGAAGTGTCTGATTAATATTTGATTCTGAGACTACTTTTGGTAAAAAGGATGGATTAGTTCTAAGGGAAACCCTGTCCTTGTGAAATATTATGTAAGGTGGTTTGGAGGACAGACCCTAAAGTTCAGATACTCTTCTTGCAGATGTGATATTCACTAAAAATAAAGTTGCAAGTAGCTGATGGTTCAAAGGGAGATAAAAGTAAGGGAATGGAGACCTAGTGTTAGATCCCAAGGAGGAATGGGTTCTTTAATCTTTAAATGGGGGTCTTAACATTAGGACTCATAAAGGATGACCCATCAAACCCTAGATGGAAGTTCGAGATTGCCGCTAGATGAACTTTAATTGTTGAGGTAGATGAACCAGATTGATAGAGGTTAGCTAGAAAATCCAAGACTTTATGAACAGGGGTCGTACAAGGATGGACAGAAGTCGAAGTATCAGGCTCAAGGATGGAACTGGTATCCAGTCCTTTGAAAAAGGCAACAGAAGAAGCAACAGCTCTGGTAGAATAAGCCTTTACAGAACAGGAAAGACATTTACCATGAAAGGAATAACAAAAAGAAATGGCTTTAGAAATCCAGGAAGATATGGTTTGTTTAGAAACTGCCAAACCCAAAGACTTGGAATGAAAGGAAACGAAAAGTTGCACAGATTTGCAAATGGCCTTAGTCTTATCCAAATAATATCTGAGATACATATGCAAACCCAAGGTGTGAAGAACCTTCACACTAGCAGACTGCGGAGAAGGAAAAAAAAAAAAAAAGAGGGTAAATTAATAGACTGATTAAGAGACAACTCATTGACCACCCTGTGCATAAAAGAAGGATTACTACTAACAGACACCTTGTCCCTGCGAAAAACTAAAAAAGGCAGAACAGCCGTAACAGCCCAGAGCTCAGACACTCTCTGAGCTGAAGTAAAGGTCAAAAGAACGGAGTTCCAAGTACAATGTTGCAAAGAAGCAGAAGCAGCAGGGTTAAAAGGAGCCAGAGTCAATTTTTCAGTAACAAAACTGAGGTCCCAGGAAGGCAGAATAGCCATCCTGGGAGGTCTAATATGAAGGATGCCTTTAAGAAATTGTTTGACCTCAAACCTAGAGGCTAGAAAAGGATTCAAGGGCAGACAAACAGAAACAGCTGAGAGGAGAGCTTTAACTGAAGAATATGCTAACCCAGCATGGAGCAATTCACACAAATGAGAGACCAGAGGGATCCCCATTGAAAAGGGATCCTGGTTATGAGAGATGCATTAGACAGCATATATTATTTCCCAGTAATGGGCTTCCTGGTCTCCTGCAGAACATAAAGCATGTCCTCAGAAAAAAAAGGTGCCTAAATGGGATCAAAATCCTATCACTCACAGCATTAGCTGAAGAGTGGACAAGTGAGGATGGATAACAGACCCCTTTGTCTTGTGTGAGAAGGTCCTCCAGGTGAGGTAAATTGTGGTGATTCCCCCTGGCTAAGTGAAAAAGAAGGGGGAACCAATGCTATCTTGCCAAAAGAGAGTGACCAGTAAGATTTTGGGGGAGTCTTACTTGATTTTGTACAAGACCCTTGGAATTAGGGGACTTACCCTCCTTTTTTCCTTCTCCGCAATCTGTTAGCGAGAAGGTTCTTCACGCCTAGGGACTCTGGAACAAGAGAGGAAGTTGTCTGTTCAGAGGAGAGCAAAAATATCTACCAGAGGAATACTCCATCAATGGACAATGGCCAGAAACATATCTCTGTGAAGCATTCATTTGTGAGCCTGTGTGCTGGACCTGCTCTAACAGTCTGCCACTATATTTTGCTCTGAAGGAATGTAGACCGCCTGAAGAGTCACTTGATACCAATCATTCTGATCCCAGACATGAAAAGCGAACCTGCAAAGAAGGTAGGACCATGTCCCCCTTGCTTGTTTACATACTACATCACTGTGGTTTGTCTGTGAAAACTTTGAGGGACCCCGAAAGAGACAGAATGAACAGCTTGAAGAGCTAAAAGGAGAGCTCTCATCTCTTTAATGTTGATGTGAACTGATCTCTGATGAGAAGACCAGAGACCACAGACCTTGAGAGAAATGAAGGAACCTCCTACCCCCTTGTCTAAGGTATCCGAACTAGAGATGACACTGGAGATTGGAAAAGAAGCCCTGGGTTGGGAAAGAAAGTGGATGAATCCATCCCTGAAGCTTGACTTTAAGATATAGAAGGAAGGGAACTTGGAAATCTAGGGGATGACAGTCCTGAAGCTACACTGACTTGAAGTACCACTGAAGTTTTCTCATATGGAGCCTGGCCAGAGGCAGCACAGGAATGGTGGAAGCAATAAATCAGAGAACTCTGAGAAAATCCTTGGCTGTGACTGAAGCCAGAGGAGGAAGAAGAGATTGGAAAAAATCAATCAGAGAGAGACAGAGCCTTGAGGGAGGCAGGTTGCCAGCATGGAAATGGTCTGGATCTTACAACAGAGAAAAACATGATCCTGATAAGGAACCAGTACTGATTTTTGAAAGTGTGCCTGTTGCAAAGTCTGGGGTTCACTGTAAACAGTAAACTGGAGGTCTTGAAACAGAACCTTGGAGGAAGAAGCCTGAATGAGCAGATCTTCTAAATAAGGAAGGATCTGCACCCCTCTCATCCTGCAAAAGGCAATGACAAGAGAGTGGCATTGGGTGAATAACCTCGGGGCAGTAGAGAGGCCAAACGGCAAAGCAGAGTACTGAAAATACAAGGAATTAACAGAGAAATGCAAACATTTCCGGGGGATGTGGAGGTAGGCATCCTTGAGGTTCAGAGATACCAGGAAAGCCTAGGGAAGAGGGAGAGGGAACAAGTTTTGAAGGGACAACATCCAAAAGGAGGGGACCTTTAAAAAGGTGTTGAGCTGAAAAAGGTCCAGAATGGTTCTGCAGGTGCCTTCCTTCCTGGGAACCAGGAACATCCTGGAATAAAAACCTTTCCCTTCCTGGTAGACAGCACAACTGAATGGTTCCCCGTGTCAGAAGAACCTGAAGCACTTCCAGAATGAAAGCAAGCTGCTCCTTAGGAGGTTGTGAGATGTCCAGAAAGGGAGGATGGGATTTCCATGTCATGAAATACCCCTGGTGGATAATGGACGAAAAACAAGAGTCTTGTGTGACCCTTAAGCAATTGGAAAGGGACTGGAAAAGACAAACGGACAGGGGAACTTGGCCAAAAGAAAGAGAAAGCACCTGTCAGATGGAACCTGGCTTGTCCTGAAAAGGAGGCTTCTGAGAAGTAGGAATCTCAGTAGACTTGGCTGGAAGTACTCGCCTAGAACTCTTTCTACATTTGGGTGGACGGCAAGACTGTCACGGAACAAAAGCAGATTTGGAGGAATAATTCCTCTGAAACTTAGGGATAGGAGAAACAAAAATATGCTTCAATTCCTGCAAGGCCTTACCCTTGTCCTGGAGGGACTTAAAAAGTTCAGCAGGAGCAGAGCCAAAAAGGTTTTCATAAAGAAGAGCATTCAACAATTTAGCTTTAATATCATGCAAAGGCTGAAGATGAAGCAAGAGTAACACCTCAGAACAAAACCAAATGCAGACGCCGTAGAAGAAGCTTCAACTGCACCAGAACTACACTGAGTTTCATAGTTTGGTACTAGGCTATCTGCCCTGGGGCATTTATAAGCCTAGCCATAGTGATGTGGCTTTCGCCACCCCATGTAATGGTACAAAAGTGTACAGAATAGATTTAGAATACTATGCGCCTCTGTCTAGTAGTGACACAGTGAAGACCCCCTTACATAATAGGATTAGTTTACTGTGCCTCTGTCTAGTAGTGACACAGAGATGACCCCTGGGGTAAACCTACGATCTCCCATCCACTCGTCAAGATTTCTCTTGAAGAGAGTCAGTGAGGGGCTCTGCCTAACAAACTGGGATTCTGTTCCAGAGTATGGGAAGCCTCTGAGTTATGAATCTGTCCCTCCAGCATGTCCTGTTCATATTTGTGCTGAGGTTCAAATCTTTAACTCCCGTGGTTCTGATGGATTTGGATTTTTTGAGGTGGAGCATGTCCATCAATTCCTGATTGGACATGGCCTTGTACGTCAGGCACAGATCACCTCTGAGTAGGCGGTATGCTACTGAATAGAGTTGGAGTTTCTTTAGTCTGGCAGCATATGACATATGTTGGAGACCCTTGATCCTCTTGGTGAGGTACTTTTGGGGTCTCTCTAGCTGTTGCAAGTGCCGGGTGAGGTACATACCAAATGGGGCATTGTACTCAATCATGGGCCTGATAAGGGAAGAGTACAGGGCACAATGACCTCCTTTGATCTGGATGTGAATCCCTTCATGATAAGGTGGGCAAGGTAGAAAGTCTTTCTAACCACTTTGGCAACGTGGGTGTCAAATGAGAGGTCACTATCGACTTGGGTCCCCAGGTCTCTGATTACTTTTTCTGTACTCAGTGGGTTACCGCCTATGTGATAGTTTGTGGGCACTTTGTTTTTCCCAAAGGGGATGACTATACATTTTTTGGCATTTAGTTTAAGGCCATGATTCCGGCACCAGTTGTCCATTTCAGTGAGGCCTTTCTGTAGGATGTATGTGTCAGCTGGTGTATCGACTATGGCACCTAGTTTGCAGTCATCTGCGAACTTTATCAGCCACAACCCACCCATGTTTGCTTTCACATCTGAGAAATAAATGCCGAACAAGAGGGGTCCCAGGACAGAGCCCTGTGGGACACCACTTGTCACTGGCTTTGAGTCTGACATGGCTCCAGCAATTCTGACTTCATGGGTTCTATCCTTTAGCCAGTTTGCCACCCATCTTGTGACATAAGGATTTACATTTAAGCTGTTGAGCTTGTCTAAGATGCCAGAGTGGGGTATTGTGTCGAAAGCTTTAGCCAAGTCCAGGTAGGCTGTATGGACTGCTTTGCCCTCGTCAATGGCTCTAGTGACGGTTTCAAAAAAGTCAACCAGGTTTAAAAGGCAGGATCTGTCTTTTACAAAGCCGAACTGGGTGGGATCAAGTGTCTGTAAGTCCCCATTGTCTCTGTTTATTAGTTCCATAATGATTCTTTCCATAGCTTTGCACACCAGGCTGGTTAAGCTTATGGGGCGGTAGTTACCAGGGTCAGTAGAGGTGCCTCCTTTGTGGAGTGGGACTACTGTTGCTGTACACCAGTTTTCAGGTACATATCCTGTAGTAAGGCTAAGGTTAAAATAGCATTTTTATGTGCGGGTTTAGCTCCTCTTGGAGTTCACGTAGCACGCAACCCGGGATACCGTCGGGTCCCATTGATGCTGTGTTTTTAGCTTTGCTGAGGGTGGTTCTCACCTGGACATCTGAGATAACAGGGAGGTTACAGTCAGCTGGGATAAGTATTTCATCTTTTGGGGGTGAGGGAGGGGAGAAATTTGCACTGAACCTGTCTGCCAGAATGTTGGCAATATCTGTGGGTTCAGTGTATTTTTTGTCATTGTGAACTAACTCTGAACATATCTGAGGGTTTCCGCCCAGATTTCTAACATAGCTGAAGAAGGCCTTGTGGTTATCTTTAGTGTCCATAGTGATTTTTCTCTCAAAGTTGGCCTTGGATATTTTTATGAGAGAACGTAGCTTTCTACTAGTGCTGATCAGAGATGCCTTCTCTTTATGGGATTTTGCTCTGTCGTGCAGTAGCTTCCTTCTTTTGTTATACAATTTGTTTATGGCTGGGATCCACCAGACAGGACGCCTGCCCTTGGTGGAGAGGGTCTTGGTTTTATTTGGGATTGCATGATCCATGCATTCTTGGAGATGTCCATAGAAAGCATTTGTGAAGGATTCTGCATTGTGGGATGTGGTTTACACTGTCCCAGTGGGCTTAAAGGATACCATCTCAGTTTTAAGAAGTGTAAAGTCGGCTTTTGAGAAGTTTTTAACTGTAGTCTTTTGTGTTCGGGGTGGAGGTGGGATATGTATATCCAGGGTGATTAGTTTGTGGTCAGACCTCACTAGTGAAGGGTATACGTCCGGTGTGGAGCACTTTGTCCCCATGTTTGTGATGATCAGGTCTAGTATATTATCTCCCCTTGTGGGAGAGGTGACTAGCTGTTCCATTGCGTTTGAATTTATGAATTCCAGGAACCTTTGGGCTAGGGTGTTTGGGCTAGAATAATGCACCCAGTCTATGTTACGGTAGTTGAAGTCTCCCAATATGATGGTGTTTGGTGAGACATTCATATCCTCCAATGTCTTCAGGAAGGCTGAGTGGGGTTCCTGAGACTGGGAGGGTGGTCTGTAACATGCTACCAGTTGTATAGCAGTTTTGCCTACGGTTAGTTGCACCTGGATGGTCTCTGATGCTTCATGTGTTGCCACTAACCTGGAGGTGTGGGTGTCCTTGATGAATATGGACACTCCCCCTCCCTTTTGGTTTAGCCCGAGTTTTGGGCCGAAAAGCATGATACGAGGTATAGCCTGGTAGTGCTGGGGTGCTCTCAGGAGCCTTGAACCAGGTTTCAGTTACTGCACAGACATCGATGTCCTCCATACTGAGGAGTGCTTCACAGCCTGCATCTTGAGATTTAGACTTCTGGCGTTGAGCAGCATTACCCTTAATTTTTTCCATTTTGTTTTCTAAGGAGGTGGGTTTGTCTTTTGAGCCTTGCCTAAAAAAGGCACTATGGGGGAGGCAAGAGCCTTAGCCAATATCCGGAAGCCCAGTGGTGACAGATGCAAGCCGTCCCTTGCGAAGCAGCGTGGCTTGTCCAGCATGTCATCCCAAGCAGACAGACATTGGATCCCCTTAGAATGACACCAGTATTTGAGCCAATTATTAAAGCTGGTCATCTTGTCTTTGTATTGTGGCATCATTCTTGGTGAGGGCAAGATGCTGCTCAGGGTCAGAGTCATACCAGCCTGGGCTACATAATCAGACAGCTCCTCTATGTCTCTTTTCATGTAGTCCAGGGAGGTACATCTCAGGTCATTCACGCCAGCATGGACAATGACGGAGTCATATTTGTACTTGCTTTGGAGTGACCTGAGTGCGTGTGTTATGTGGCGGATCCTAGCTCCCGATAAGCAGCTCACCGTTACCCTCTCCTTGTTCAGCCTGGTAAGCGGAACGTCAGTGTGTCTGACTATAGAGTCACCTATTACTAGTGTATCAGGCATGGTGTTTGGCCTTAAGGGCTGTGATTGTTTGACACACTGATTTATTGAAGTATGTGATGCATGTGTTATGTTTTGAGGTGGTGGATTTTTGGGTGTCTGCTTTGGGAGCCTCTGTTGTTTTGGTAAGTTTTTGTTAGAGGCTCCGAGTATGTCTTTGTGTTTTATGTGTTTGGTTTGCAGTCGTGGTAGGTCTATGTGGGACTGGGTTTGGTGTGTGTGTGTGGTTACCTTCTCCTCCTGTCTGGTCTTGCCAGTCCTGAGTTGAGAGAGTTCAGCCTCCAGTTTGGCTATATAGTTGCATCTCTCACATGTATTTGTGTTTGTTGGGAGGAGGAGAGGGTTGTCTGTGTACATGAGACAATTGTAGCATTGTCTCAAGATTCCCAGATTAACCAGCTGAACCGGAGAGGATGCCAGCAATCTACCACTCGACATGCTAAAATATTATAAGGGAGTGCTGTGCCTTTAAGGGAAGTGGGTACTCACAGGGAATGTGCCTTTAAGGGAAGTGTGTACTCACAGGGAAGGTAGGTGGATGTAGTGCTTACTTTAGTTAGCGAGTGCTTACTTAGAAGAGAGATTTTGAGAACAAGTGCTAGGCTTATAGTAAAGTGATTAGACTAGATTATTATAAGAGTAGAGCTTTCTTAAGGGAAAATTCGAAGAGCAGACTTGGCGGAGCCAGAAAAGTTTAACCTTGTTTAACCGGCGCTGCGCTATCGCTAACAAGCATAAAACGCTCAGAGGCAGATTTTAAACAGGGAACTTCAAAAGAGCTAGAAATGGTCCAAAACAACCAACTACTACAAGCTCTTGTGCTGAGGTCACTCCTTCAGGGACAGATAGGCCGCTCAAGGCTCCCCACTCCCACTGGTGAGCAAAGAAACCTCCCTCTATCCAAGTAAGGCAATGGACACCACAGGAACTACACCACAGCCCAGAATACAGCAAAGCCTGTATACTGGTCTAAACTAGTCGAGGAGAGGCGGGAAAACAAGGATATTTTTTTTGTTTTTTTTTGTTTTTGAGATAGAAAGCACACAGAAATACAGGAAGCAGTAGTAAATCAGTTACACAGGCTAGCACACTTTAGTGGGCAGCCTCAACAGTTAAATTATCAAACAAACAAACAAACAACTTTCGACTAAATGAAACTTTAAGTGCAAATAATAAAGCAAGCTTTCCACTGCTAAGAAACAGCCAACGGAGGTACTGGATAAACGATTTTATTGTTCAACACCAACTGTTTTTAAAAACTTTGCTTTTCAGCACAAAACTGACTCCTGGTAGAGCACAAGTACAGAAATAAACCAAGCAGGTTAAATCGCTTTGCTATTCAGCACAATACTGACCCTTGGTAGAGCACAAACACCTGAAAATATCCACACAGATTGAATTTGCTTTTCAGCACGAAACTGACTCCTGGTAGAGCACAAGTACAAAATTGGTCCAAGCAGTTTAAATCGCTTTGCTTTTCAGCACAATCCTGTCTCTTGGTAGAGCACAACTACGTGAATAAACACCAAACAGTTTAAATCTTTTCAGCACAATACTGCCTCTTGGTAGAGCACAAATCGTGAATAAATCCAAACAGTTGAATCAAGCGCTTGGTCTCATTGCCAAGCTTTTTCAAGATCAAAAAGTAATGGATTTCTAACATCTTTTATAGGGACAATTAACCATCATGTGATAGCTAGATTAATTAAGTTCTTAAAGTTACACAAAACATTTCAAACTAGCAGTAAACAGTATACTTGCTACTGCTGTGAATATACCAGTATTACTCCGTAAAATGGAAAACCTTAAATAAAACATGTGAGATCACTTTACTGTGCTTATCACTACATTCACATTCAAAAGATTTAATATTAAAAATTAAAAAAAGTGTATAAAAATATATATATAAAAATGTATAATAAATATATATAAAACTATATTAATATACACCAAGTTTATAAAACAATGCCCAGCAAATCGTGTATTTAATTATTTAATTATGGGGCCATATATAACAGTTTTAAAATGTTTAAGTAAATTGATTGTTAAATAAATTAATTTTAAATGGAGATCGATGCAGTTTAAAATTGTGTTATTTTAAGGATTATGCTTATTTTAAAAAACACACTAAAAATGAATTTGCAAACTTTAAATTATTATATGGTTTGAAAAAAATGACTTGCAATCATAGATTATTATGAAATTTTATATGAAGCTTTCATGCACAACTATTAAAACACTATACTAGAAACAGATTAATACACATTTGATAACATCTTAATTCATGACAATGCCTCCTTGATATATACATCACAATCTGGCCATTCTTAGCTTAAGAACACTTTTAATGTTTATATTATCATTTAGACCGGGACTTGTGGCAGCATCCAATTTAAGTTGCCACAACAATTCCTTGTATTCAAAGTTTCCCAGTCTCCCCCTCTACTATCCACTTGCACCTGTTCTAACACTATGAATTTTATGGACATTTCAGGACAATGTAATAGGTGTTTGTAAAAGGCATTTGTGTCTTTTTTCTTTGAAACCTCATACATGTGTTCATAAATCCTCTTTCTCAGAGACCTTTCTGTTTTTCCTATATAGAAACTGTGGCACTTGGTGCAATAACCTAAGTAAACAATCCCTTGTGTTGCACAGTTTGTGTGAATACTGGCTTTGAAACAAAACTCCTAGATGGAATAAATAAGGAATCACTATTTATAATGTGTGCACATTGTTTACAGCTTCCACATTTGTAAGTGCCTTTTTTCAACTTCCTGTTGTTACTAGTTCTTTCTGGCTGTTGAAATTTCTCAAACAATTCCTTTATGTTAGTGTCCCTACGCATGTAAATTTTGGATGCTTCGGGATATGTTTACATAATTCATCGTGTCCAGTTAGAACCGGCCAAAATTTATTAATCACTCCTTCAATTTGCTGTGAATCAGTTGAGTAGGTGTGAGTGTAACTGTTAGTGAATGCTGTTGTATTACTCACGCTAGAATTCACTACATTACTCTGGCCTAAACCTAATAAAGGAGGAAATTTTTGCTCTCTATGCTCAATAACTTCTTTGCTCAATGTGTCTATCAAGTCTTCTGGATACCCCCTCTCCAAAAACATGTTTTTTATTGTCACCATTTCATCAATAAAGAATTCTAGGGTGCTGGACATTCTTGAAGCTCTTACCATTTGCCCCTTAACTATACCCTTCTTTTGATAGAAAGGGTGACCACTTGCATAATATAAATAAGTATTGGAAAAAGTGGGTTTCCTATACAATTTGGATGTGAACCTGCTGTTGACACAGTCTTTAGAAATTGTAACGTCCAGATAATTCATTTTTTCTTCACTTATATTGTACGTAAATGACAGGAAATTAGCAAGTATACTGTTTACTGCTAGTTTGAAATGTTTTGTGTAACTTTAAGAACTTAATTAATCTAGCTATCACATGATGGTTAATTGTCCCTATAAAAGATGTTAGAAATCCATTACTTTTTGATCTTGAAAAAGCTTGGCAATGAGACCAAGCGAAAGCGCTTGATTCAACTGTTTGGATTTATTCACGTATTTGTGCTCTACCAAGAGGCAGTATTGTGCTGAAAAGATTTAAACTGTTTGGTGTTTATTCATGGTTGTGCTCTACCAAGAGACAGGATTGTGCTGAAAAGCAAAGCGATTTAAACTGCTTGGACCAATTTTGTACTTGTGCTCTACCAGGAGTCAGTTTCGTGCTGAAAAGCAAATTCAATCTGTGTGGATATTTTCAGGTGTTTGTGCTCTACCAAGGGTCAGTATTGTGCTGAATAGCAAAGCGATTTAACCTGCTTGGTTTATTTCTGTACTTGTGCTCTACCAGGAGTCAGTTTTGTGCTGAAAAGCAAAGTTTTTAAAAACAGTTGGTGTTGAACAATAAAATCGTTTATCCAGTACCTCCGTTGGCTGTTTCTTAGCAGTGGAAAGCTTGCTTTGGTGTTTTTGGTGCTCACATTTGTTTTTTAAGTGCAAATAATATATAATGCAACAAACAGTTAAAAAAACAGTTTAAGCTTGTTCAAGGTAAGCAAGAGAAGGTATTTCAGGTAAAAAAACAGCAAAAAATACTTAAATCAGGAAAGTAGTCGCTTTTCTCAGTTCTCTGCTGCTAGGACCACTCTGCAGGACCATGAGGAGCTGTTGCTGAGTAGTATAGCCAGAAAAAAATGCTCAAGAGGTGGATTTTAAACAAGGAACTTCAAAAGAGCTAGAAATGGTCCAAAACAACCAATTACTACAAGCTCTTGTGCTGAGGTCACTCCTTCAGGGACAGATAGGCTGCTCAAGGCTCCCCACTCCCACTGGTGAGCAAAGAAACTTCCTTCTATCCAAGTAAGGCAATGGACACCACAGGAACTACACCACAGCCCAGAATACAGCAAAGCCTGTATACTGGTCTAAACTAGTCGAGGAGAGGCGGGA
Source organism: Protopterus annectens (assembly GCF_019279795.1). Classification (NCBI taxonomy): domain Eukaryota; kingdom Metazoa; phylum Chordata; order Ceratodontiformes; family Protopteridae; genus Protopterus; species Protopterus annectens. The sequence goes on from NC_056732.1 coordinate 556,169,939, forward strand.
AAACAAGGATATTTTTTTTTTTTTTTTTGAGATAGAAAGCACACAGAAATACAGGAAGCAGTAGTAAATCAGTTACACAGGCTAGCACACTTTAGTGGGCAGCCTCAACAGTTAAATTAACAAACAAACAACTTTCGACCAATTTTCGACTAAAGGAAACTTTAAGTGCAACTAATATATAATGCAACAAACAGTTAAAAAAACAGTTTAAGCTTGTTCAAGGTAAGCAAGAGAAGGTAATTCAGGTAAAAAATAGCAAAAAATACTTAAATCAGGAAAGTAGTCGCTTTTCTCAGTTCTCTGTTGCTAGGACCACTCTGCAGGACCACGAGGAGCTGTTGCTGTCGAGCCACTTGACAGGTAGAATCCAACAAAGAAAGGGCTGAAACCTTCCTTTCACAAACAGAAAGGTCAGAAATTACCTGAGAAGTTTGAGAAAGAAGGGCTAAAACATACCTTGTTATAGGAGTCTGCCCCTAAAAGCCAGGGTGGCAGCACTTTAAACCTTTTTGTCCAGACGTTCCAAAGGTCTACTGTCTTTGTCTGAAGGAAGCAGTTTAATAGAAGGCAAAAGCTTAGGTTTGTTAGAAGAGACAGACACTACAGATAGATCAGCAGAAGGACATTTATACAGAAGTTTAAAATTATCAGACACCTTGTAAAATTTGTCAGGTTTCTGGAGGGCTGGAGGCTGAGAATCAGGGGCAACAGAGGCTGCTAAAAACATATTTAAGAGGGCAGTCAGAACTGGAGAAACAGCAGGGGTTTGGGAGACTCCCTCTGGAAGAGTTCATAATACCTCTTCTGAATATCAGAAACCTGAGAACAATCTCATTTGAAATATTCCATCATATGTGAAATAGTGTCCCCAAAAGAGAGTTCTTCTAAAGAAGAATCTGGACTAATAAAATCCTCTTCCTCAGACCCATAGTCCAAAGGAGAAGGGATCTGAGAAGAGTATGCCAAGGACTCTTCCCCAAAATTCAGATCCTCATTAAAGGACTCTTGCTCCTTAGGCCCCTTAAGAGGAGCACACGATCAAGGAGGACCAGGCACAGAGACTCCTTGAGGGGACTTCAAAGCCATTAAAGCTCTAAACAACCCCTGAGTAAAATGCTACCATTCACAATAAGGATACTTAACAGAAGAAATATGTTTTCTTTTTTGTATTTTCTTTTGAGGGGTGTCTGCACGAAAAATCCTAGGAGGGTTGAACCCCTGGTGACACTATCAGTGTAGTAGGAATTTCCTCCCAAACTACAATGTACAGAATCCCTCTCGGTCCCTCAGATATAATTAGTCAGGGTTCTCCCTCAACATCTGCAGCAGATGTCTGCAAATCCTTTGAGGACATGTGATAAGTCGGATCAATGCAACAAACAGACGATCCTCCAGATTTTCACCAGCCTTGAAACAGACAACATGGGGAGGCTGAACAGCAGCTGAATCAGACATGAGGCTTTTTTTTTGCCTTTTTTCTAAGAAGGTGGCTGACCCTCAAGACGGGAAGACTCCGCCATACCAGTTTGCACCAACAACTTTAAATGGTGGCTTTTTAGGTAAATAGACTAGGAGGAGAGATGGTTACATAGGGTCTTGGGGACAAACCCTTAGCAAATAGAACACTGCATATGGTCGTGAGAAGCACATTCTGCCTCCCATAGTGACATTTTCCCTTTCTGGATGACATGTAAACTCACAATAAAAAAAAAAAAAAAAGATAAAGAAAGAACCCCAATGGGGCACTAATCTGAAAAACAGCTCTTTAACTAGCACAGAAGAAGAGCATTCAGACTGATGTTCAATGATGGCATTAGGACTGAGGTATGTACAAGCTGTACATCACCTTTATGCCCTACGCCTTGCGCGGGGAGCATATGTATGATGTACAATGTCTATAAATTCTAAAGGCTTTGGCATACTGTCCAGACATTGGGCTATTCTTGGCAGGAGATTCCTCACATAAAGAATAAAGCAACAGTGATATGGGAAGACCTCAAACACTTCTCATTGCCATCATTATGGGGAATCTGCCTCCCACACTGACATTTTCCTTTCCTGCTCAATTGTGGCATTTGGATTGGTGACAAAGAAGTTCCGAGTATCCAGCAAGCATATGACACCTTTATGGCCTAAACTTGGACAGGAAGCAAACAACTGACGTACGATATTGGGAGGATGTAAAGGCCGTGGTATACTGACTGGACATTGGGCTATCCTTTGCAGGAGATCCCTTATAGGATGAACATTGCAACAGTGATGGAAGGACATCAAATGTTATCCTCCGTGCGTTAGTTACAGATTCCATTATGATACACTGGCAAAGCCAACCTTCCAGTGGCTAATCCTATTAAGTTTTGACGAAGCTGAACAAAAGACAAGAATGGTCTTGTAACAGCCATGACTTAATCTGCTTTATGCTAACCAGCACATATTCACTACATCATTACAAATGGCATGCTCAGAAGTACAGCAATGACTACAATAACATCAACTACACACCATAAAACCACAATAAAGTATCATAACACATGTTCACTCAGACTTTATGACAATTCTGTAGCATGGCACACATCAAGAATGCATAAATAAGCCATTATTGCCTCTAAAACCATACATTATGAACAAACTAATAGATATAAGTGAACATTTCCATTAAGTCATGGAATACAGAGCATTACTTTTATTATTTCTTATTTCAGTATTGTCTGTAAACATTGTCTGACATACCCAGAAATTACACCTTGCCAGACTCTAACACTTGCCTGAGGTCAGACCTCAGCGTGTCGTGCATCAACCATTCATGCCACAGAAAGAATCATATCTGCTGTGTCACGAAGAATACACTTGGAGGGATTATATCAGTATCATTTTGGAATGGTAATGGCTCACCTAACATGTAGGCTGAACCCTAAAAAAAATTGCTGTTACTGTGCCATATCACGATTCTTTGGGCTAAGTCACTCCTGTCTGTCACAAATGTCTGACAGACCCACTTTACCAGACAAACTCCTGCCATGTGCCACACTCTACAGAGCTAGTAATTAATGGCTTCTGCCACAGGGGAATGCAATGTAAAGGTGTTAGAAAGGACGCATTTCAAGGTGTAAACTAAGAAATGTTTTTGAGGGTCATGTATTCATCAAAAATTCTTCTGACGAATCAAAAGGATTTAGCCATGTTACTGTACACACAGGTGTGAGGTAGTCATATCACTATTTATTGAATAAGCTTCCCTTGTCCATCAGTATTGTCTTAGACATACTCATTACCAGATTTGAACCAATGCCTATCTAGCTACGCATAATGTAGAAATCAGTATGGTCTACATGTACCACAGGAAAACTCCACCAGAAGGGTCACAGGCCAACTTGAGTTCTAAAAGGGATAGAAACATTTTGCTGCAATGTTGGACAACTCACTGTTTCATGTTGCTGCACTCACTTTATGTTGTTCTTTACTGAATATGAAGAGCTGCCTACAGTCCACAGTCTACAGAACTGTGTATTAACCACATGCACCAGAAGCCGTCTTACCACAAGTGAGAAACGGAGCACATCTGAAGCCCTGACATCATCACTGTGGTGCAAACCAGTTGTCTGGGCCAAAAGGGACTGAAAATAATAAAAAAAAGACCTTTCCCACTGTACAGATATATATTAGTACTGTGGTGGACATAATTATTCCTAGCACTAGAGTCACACACACATATACTACTCAGTCACTGTTGGTTTTTAACACCTACTTATGCAAGTACAAAAGCTACAAGATACTGTATCAACCACAGGAGCCACAAGAGAAGTCTTGTTACAACTGTGAGATCATATTTGAAAGCATGACATCATCACTGTGGTGCAAGGCATATATGTGGCTTAAAACTGACTGAAAGAGTGGTGTGAGCTGTCTCTCAGTACTGATATCTTGCATGAGTGTAGGTGTACAAAAGCAGATGTCTCGGATAATCCAATCATTCCTGTGACTGTAGAACTACACACACACACACACACACACACACACACACACACACACACACACACACACACACACACACACACACACTTAGAATATGACAGATTCAAACTCATGCCTAAATCCACAACTTAAATAATTGTAAAAGTTCCTACCACCACAGGAGAAGTCATACTACAAGGGTGAGATAAAGCACATTTAAACAAATGGCTTATCAGTGTTTACTAAAAGCAGTTGTCTGGGCTAAAAGGGACAGAAAGTAGTGGAATATCCTTCTCTGGCTACATATCAGATATGTGACTGATGGCATTCCTACATACATGTAGATTCACAAACACACTGACACAAAAGTGTTTATGGATTACTGTCTGGATTCCAGTCCGTTTGACTGCATATGTGAGACAGAGCAAATCTGAAAAGATGACATCACCATTTATTGGTAAAGAGATGTGTGACATAAAAGGGACAAACTGGTAGGAAAGGCATCTCCCTCTGTAAAGGTAAAACGGCAGATCTGTGGGTGAAGCCATTCCTGCCTAGCACTAGAGAAACACACACATACTAGTAACTCACTGCTGGATTGAACCACAAACCTACCTAACTAGTTAAACAATCTAGAGTATATATTATCAACTGCAAGTGCTACAGAAGTCTGATTATAAGAGTGAGATAGCACACATTTTTAAAAGATGCCATCATCAATGTGTTGCAGAACAGTTTTATGTTAAAAGGGAGAAGAAATCGATGAGGGAGCCCTCTCCCACTGTAACCGTGATCTGTGGGTGAAGCTACGCTTATCTATCACTAGAGACAAACAGACACACACACTAGTTACGTACTGCTGGATTCAAACCACCTATCTATCTAATTACACAATCTAGAGAACACTGCATTAACTGCATGTGCCGTGCCATAGCAGAAGTCCAACTTTAAATGTGAGATGCTGCATACTTGAAATGATGAACTCAGTGTGTTGCAGAGATGATGTTTGGGCTAAAAATAGAATAAACTGATGGGGAGGGGGGGTCTTCTCCCTGTATAACCGTTTCTCCTGCCTATAAGTGTACACATATGATCTCTGGGTGACTCCATTCCTACCCAGCACTAGAGACACAGATCCAGCCAGTCAGTCACTGCTGGATTCAAACACTTACCAAGTACACAATCTAGAGCACATTGTATCAACCACAAGTGCCAAAGCATAAGTTCAAGTGCGAGATACTGCACATTAGAAATAATTACCTAAGCAGTGCGTTGCAGAAAAGATAGTGTGCATCATATATCTGGGGAAAAAGGAATGTGTCTTAACAAGCAGACAAAACAATATGTTGATCACAAGTAATTTTATGTTCACATAAGTTATACATCCTTTCATTCATGGACATTGTGGTAGTGTGAAAGAGTGAAAGAGATGTAGAAGTTTCACATTATGATGTATTGACCATGTCAGTGATGGATGACAATCACAGCTATGAAACAATGAAATGACAACCAAGTACTGTAGTCTGTTCAGCTCAGGATCATTGTATGCAAATCTTCATTAGTTTGGTGTGATTATTATTATTATTATCATTAAACATATTTAACATTGTGTACTGTTTAGACAGCATTGCAGTGAACTCATCAAAACTTGATTACAAGACATTAAATCATGCACAAGTAATATAAGCCACTGGCAATTTTTTTGGTCAAGATTGCTTCCTGAAGCTCACCACTGACAAGCTCATTTGCAAGAATGATGGTAAAGTATTAGTGCATGGGTAATTCTTTTTTTTTCCTTTCAGGTTTTAAACTTAGAACAGGAATTAACAGTGTTCTATTGTGTTCCATGCCAGGCATCACCAACATAAGGGCTACAGCCACATAGACAGCTCTGATTATGATTCATTTCAGAAAGTCACTGCTGCATTATTCTTAACCTAAGGGACCTTCCGCTTGAAAGCGACCTGACATCGGCCAGTATTCAAAAATCTTATACTACTTTAGGGTAGGTGGGGCATCTCCCATATTCTGCAGTCAGACGTAGGCCAAAAAAGCAATGTATGCATGTACTATCCTCAGAACTGAATGGCTCAGGAGGAATGCCAAACTAAGGATATGAAAGGGCAGTACATCCAAACAAAACAATAGACCGGGGGGAAGGAGAGTATGTTAGAATACTGCAGCAGTGAAGAGGACATAGTACAGTTGTGTACACTTACCATAAATGTAAATGTCGAGTGCATTCACTGTTGCAGTCATCACATTTGGGTTATCTGCCTGCAGGTAGCCCTCAGCCGGTCTGAATACCAGAGTCTTGGGATTTCTGCATCGGTTGCTGTCCCTTCTTCCATGTTGTCAGGTCGTCAGGGGTATAAAACATGCAGCCGATGCCATTACATCAGTTTTTCTTGCCCCAGATGTTAGGTTCCCCCCCTTAATGGGAAGCAATTAAATCTATAAATATACAAGGTTATACCTCCAACAAAAAAAACAAATACACCAAAAAGCTTTTGAAGATAGCAAAGGAAAGTAGAGGTATATGCAAAAAAGAAGGGGGCTGAAGGGAGGGTAACCAGGACTGCAACAGTGAATACAGTGGAAAATCTACATTTATGGTAAGTGTACACAACTGTACTATGTTCTTCGTATTTCACTGTTGCAGTCATCACTTTTGGGTAGATTCCCAAAGCTAAGGATGGTTGGAGGAATTTAAATAGAATTAGGACAAGCTAAAAGGCTCTGCAAGACTGCAGTGGCAGAGCCAGCTCTGGATTTAGAGAAAATTAGCAGATGGTAATGCTTGGTGAAAGTATGTACAGAATTCCAGGTAGCAGCTTCTAGGATGTCCCTGGTAGGTACACCTCTGAGAAACCCTGTAGAGGTAGATAGGTTTTCCATGGTGTTTGCAGCAGAAATTAATGCAATGGCCTATCCATTTGGAAATGGTTTGCTTTGAAATAGCCTTCCCCTCTACCCCTGAAGCAAATGCCACCAGCAGTTGATCAGATTTCCTTTGAGGTTTAGTTCTGTCTAAGTAGAATCCAAGATGTCTGTGCAAGTCTAAGGAGTGCAGAATCCGTTCCCCTTTGTTCTGTGGATTAGGAAAGAAGGTTGGCAAATGTATGAACTGATTAAGGGCCACACTGGATACCACCTTGGGCATGAAGGAGGGATTGGTCCTGAAGGACACCCTGTCCACATGAAAGATGATGAAATGCTCCACTGCCATGAGGGCCTGTAATTTAGATACCCTTCTTGCTGAAGTGATTGCTAAAAGGAAAGCTGTTTTCCAAGAGAGGAATTTTAAGTCCACAGTGGCAGCTGGCTCAAAAGGAGGAAGGGTGAGCTTTTCCAATACAAAGTTGAGGTCCCAGGCTGGAGTAGGAGCTCTCCTGGGTGGTCATAGATTTTTGGCCCCTCTGAGGAACTGCTTAAGCAGTGGATGAGAGAAGAGGGGTGGTTCTGTGTTATAATGAGCTGAGATGGCTGAGGCATGAATTTTTATGGAGGAGAAAGACAGGCCCTTGTGAAGCATCTCAGTTAAGTATTGTAAAATCTGGGGTAAATTGGGCACTGTTGTGCTCATCCCTTGAGCTTGGTTCCAGGCACAGAATCTTTTCCATTTTTCAGCGTAAGACTTTCTGGTACTAGGCCTCCTTGCCTCTAAAATGATATCCATCACTGGTTTACTGAGGAATGGTAAAGGAGAAATTATGTAATTAGGCAGGCTGCTAAATTTAGTGCTTGAGGTTGAGGGTGCAGAATTTGGTTGTCCTGCTGAGACAAAAGAGTAGGAGTCTGAGGCAGGTGCCATGGGGCCCACAGTGACACACTTAGCAAGAGGGGGTACCCAGTGTTGGCATGGCCAGTCTGGTGCAATCAAAATCGTCCTTGGTTTGTCTTGTTCGATCTTTAGCAATACCTTGAAGAGCAAAGGTAGAGGAGGAAAGGCATAAACTGAAGCTGAAGGACAGAGCATCTGCTTTCCAAGCTTGTTTGTGGGGAGTCCTTGTGCAGAATTTGTCCAACTGATGGTTTTGGGGGGAGGCGAACAGGTCTATATCTGGGCTTCCTCATTTGCTTGTCAACTTTTTGAAAATCCTTGGTTCCAGTTTCCACTCGTGTGGGTCCATGAGGTTTCTGCTTAGTTCGTCTGCCAGTGTATTTATTTTTCCTGGCAGGAATTGAGCTTGTAAATGTACTTGATAGCTCAGGGCTGTGTTCCACAATGCCATGGCTAGTCTGCAGAGGGAGTAAGAATGTGTACCCCCCTGCTTGTTTATGTACCACATAACAGTGGTGTTGCCCGCCTTTATCATTAATTGTCCTGGAAGAATGTGGTCCTGGAAGGCTGTCAGAGCATTCTGTACAGCTAACATTTCTTTTTCTTGATATAGGTTCATAGGTTCATACTAGGCTATCTGCCCTAGGGCATTTATAAGCCTAGCCAGAGTATGTTTGGCATTCGCCGCCCATTTTAAATTAATTTTGCTATGCCCTTTTTCGAGGTTAGTATACTGTGCCTCTGTCTAACAGTGACACAGAAGTGATACCTGGGGGTAAACCTACGATCTCCCATCCACTCATCAAGATTCCTCTTGAAGAGAGTCAATGAGGGACTCTGCCTAACCTGGACTGGGATTTTATTCCAGAGTGAAGGGAGCTTCTGGGTTATCAATCTGTCCCTCCAGCATGTCCTATTTATTTCAGTGCTGAGGTTCAAGTCTCTCGAGCGCGTAGCTCGATGGGATTTGGATTTTTTGAGGTGCAGCATGTCCCTTAATTCCGGGTTGGACATGGCATTATACGTCGGGCACAGATCGCCTCTGAGCAGGCGGTATGCCACTGAGTAGAGCTGGAGTTTCTTTAACCGGGCAGCATATGGCATCTGTTTGAGCCCTTTGATCCTCTTGGTGAGGTACTTTTGGGGTCTTTCCAGTTGCTGCAGGTATTTGGTAAGGTACATCCCAAAAGGGGAATTGTACTCGATTATGGGCCTGATGAGGGATGAGTAAAGAGGCACGATGACCTCCCCTGATCTAGATGTGAATCCCTTCATGATTAGGTGGGCTATATAAAATGTTTTTCTAACCACTTTGGCCACGTGGTTGTCAAATGAGAGATTGCTATCAACTTGGGTCCCCAGGTCCCTAATTACTTCTTCTGTACTTAATGGATTACCACCTATGTGGTAATTTGTGGGCACTTTGGTTTTGCTAAAGGGGATGACTATACACTTTTGGCGTTTAGCTTGAGGCCATGGCTCTGGCACCAGTTGTCTGTTTCTATGAGGCCCTTTTGGAGGATGCTTGTGTCGGCTGGAGAGTCGATTATGGCCCAGTTTGCAGTCATCTGCGAACTTGGTCAGCCACAGTCCTTCCGTGTTGGCCTGTACCTCCGAGAAATATATACCGAACAAGAGAGGTCCCAGGACTGAGCCTTGTGGGACACCACTTGTAACTGGTTTGGAGTCTGACATGGCTCCAGCAATTCTAACCATGTGGGTTCTGTCCTTGAGCCAGTTTGCAACCCATCTAGTGACATAGGGGTTTATATTTAACCTGGTGAGCTTATCTATAATGCCCGAGTGGGGTATTGTATCGAAGGCTTTTGCGAGGTCCAGGTAGGCTGTGTGGACAACCTTTCCTTCGTCAATGGCCTTGGTGATGGTTTCAAAGAAGTCGACCAGGTTTAAGAGGCAGGATCGGCCCTTAACAAAGCCGAACTGGGTAGGATCCAGTGTCTGTAGTTCTCCAATATCTTTATTTATGAGGTCCATGATGATCCTTTCCATAGCTTTGCAGACCAAGCTAGTCAGGCTTATGGGGCGATAGTTTCCAGGGTCCGTTGAGGCACCACCTTTGTGGAGAGGGACCACTGTTGCTGTACGCCACTCTTTGGGTACATATCCTGTAGTAAGGCTGAGACTGAACAGTAGTTTTATGTTTGGGTTTAGCTCTTCTTGGAGTTCATGTAGGACGCAGCCCGGGACACCGTCTGGTCCCATTGATGCTGTGTTTTTGCTTTGGAGAGGCGGCTGTTACCTGAGCATCTGAGATGTCAGGGGGGCAGCACTCGGCTGGGATAGATATTTGCCCTTTTGGTGGGGGGAGAAGTTTGCACTGAACCTGTCAGCTAGGATGTTGGCAATGTCTGTGGGTTCGGTGTATTTTTTGTCATTTTGGACTAATTCTGAGCATATCTGGGAATTCCCACCCAGGTTCCTAACATAACTAAAGTAAGCCTTGTGATTATCTTTAGTGTCCTGTGCAATTTTTCTCTCAAAGCTGGCCTTAGACGATTTTATGAGTGCCCGTAGTTTTTTGCTAATACTGATCAGAGATGCCTTCCCTTTTTGGGATTTTGCTCTATCATGTAGTAGCTTCCTCCTTCTATTGTATAGTTTGTTTATGGCTGGGGTCCACCAGACAGGACGTCTGCCTTTGGAGGACGGGGTCTTGGTTTTATTTGGGATTGCATGATCCATGCATTCCTGAAGGTGTTCATAGAATGCATTTATAAAGGATTCTGTGGTCTGGGCCATATTTTCCACAGGCCCGGGGGCTTTGAAGGATTCCACCTCGGTTTCGAGGAGTGTGAAATTTGCTTTAGAAGTTTTTTACTGTGGTTTTCTGGGCAGGGGGTGGGGTCGGGATGTGAATATCCAGTTGGATTAGTCTATGGTCTGATCTTACCAGTGAGGGATACACTTCTGGTCTGGAGCATAGAGTCCCCATGTTGGTGATGATCAGGTCCAGTATGTTTTCCCCTCTTGTGGGAGTGGTAACAAGTTGTTCCATAGCATCTGAGTTTATGAATTCTAGGAACCTTTGGGCTAGGGTGTTGGAGCTAGAGTAATGCTCCCAGTCTATGTTTGGGTAGTTGAAGTCGCCCAATATAATGGTGTTTGGAGAGACCTTCATATTTTCCAGTGTTCTCAGAAAGGCCGAGTGGGATTCCTGGGTTTGGGAGGGTGGTCTGTAGCAGGCTATAAACTGGAAGGCAGTTTTACCCACTGTTAGTTGCACATGGATAGTCTCTGATGCTTCGTGCTGTGCCACCAACCTGGAGGTGTGGGTATCTTTGATGAATATTGATACTCCCCCACCTTTTGTAGTTTGGTCCAAGATTTGGGGCCGAAAAGCATGGTATGAGGTATAACCTGGTAGTGCTGGGGTGCTCTCGGGAGCCCTGAACCAGGTTTCTGTTACTGCACAGATATCGATGTTCTCCATGCTAAGGAGAGTTTCGAGTGCGTGCATCTTGAGGTTTAGACTTCTGGCATTGAGTAGCATTACTCTTAGTTTCTTATCCCTTGTGATACCTATGGAGGTGGGTTTGTCTTTTGAGCTTTGCCTAAAAAAGGCACTATGGGGGTAGCAAGAGCCCCTGCCAATATCCGAAAGCCCAGGGGTGACAGGTGCAAGCCGTCCTTAGCAAAGCATCGTGGCTTGTCGAGCATATCATCCCAGGCTGACAGGCATTGGATCCCCTTTGAATGACACCAATACTTAAGCCAATTGTTGAAATTGATCATCTTGTCTTTATATTGTGGCATCATTCTTGGTGAGGGTAAGATGCTACTCAAGGTCAGGGTCATACCGGCCTGGGCTACATGCTCAGAGAGCTCCTCTATGTCTTTTTTCATGTAGTCCAGGGAGGTACATCTCAGGTCATTCACACCAGCATGGGCAATGACTGAGTCATATTTGTACTTGCCTTGGAGTGACCTGAGTGCTTGTGTTATGTGGCGGATCCTAGCGCCTGACAGGCTGCTCACCGTGACCTTCTCCTTGTTCAGCCTGGTGAGCGGGACGTCAGTGTGCCTGACGATAGAGTCACCTATTACAAGTGTATCAGGTGTGTTGTTTAGCCTTAAGGGCTGTGACTGTTCGGCACACTGGCTTTGTGAGATATGTGTTGCACGTGTTTTGTTTTGGGGTAGCGGTTGCTTGGGTGTCTGCTTTGGAGGTCTCTGCTGCTTAGGCAGATCTTTATTTAGAGCCTCCGAGTATGTTTTTGTGCGATTATTTGTTTGGTTTGCTGTCGTGGTAGGTCTATGTGAGACTGGAATTGTAGTGAGTATGGTTTCCTTCTCCTTCTGACTGGTTATGCCAGTACTGAGTTGAGAGAGCTTAGCCTCCGGTTTGGCTATATGGTTGCATCTCTCTCATGTGTTTGAATTTGTTGGTAGGAGGACAGGGTTGTCTGTGTACATGAGGCAGTTGTAACATTGCCTCAGGATTCCCAGATTCACCAGCTGGACCGGAGAGGAGATTGACAACTGACCTTTGGACATGCTAGAATAGTATTGGGAATTCCTTTATAATTGAAAACAAGGGCTAATGGGGAACAAGGTACTCAAGGGGAGTTTGTGAGGGTGTAGTGCTTTTAATTTTTTAGTGCTGACTTATATAATTGCTTAGTGAGCAAGTGCCAGGTAACTTAAGTGCAATGTGTTACAGGTAACTTAAATGCAAAAACGATAAACAGTAACTTTCTTTCAAGTGAAACAAGGAAATAAATACAGTAAGCAATGCAGATATCACTAGGGATCCACAGAAGCGCTGAAAAGCCGCATTTTAGGTGGAATTAGCGTTCCAGGGAAATAAAAAGCATACAAACAAAGCTAGATTCAGCAGGCCTGGATCTAGTCTATGCTACAGCAAACAATGTGTACCAATTTCAGTAAGAAACAGTTCAAATATGCAGGCACTATAAACCTTTAACCAGAAATTCCCAGCTCAGAAGGGCAGAGTCCAGCCTCTCCTCCCACAAGAGTGCAGACCACGAACCTTCTTAATGTAAAATAACTGGCCTGAAGCCCAAGTGCTTAAACCAGAACTAATACACGTTTAGAATAACAGACACTGAGCTCTCAATCAGCAGTTCCCAACTTAGAAGGATGTAAGCTACCTGTCCTGCCACCACAGTGCATGCCACAGACCTTCCTAATGTAAAACAACTGGTCTGAAGCCCAAGTGCTTAATCCAAAAGACTTAGAATGATAGCTACACTTTAATCAAGTTACTACCAAGCAGTAATAAATACAATTGAATACTTTAAAGAATGCCTGGATTAGTGCTCAAGTTATACAAACAAAGCTAGATTCAGCAGGCCTGGATCTAGTCTATGCTACAGCAAACAAGGTGTGCCAATTTCAGTAAGAAGCAGTTCAGATATGCATGCACTATAAGCCTTTAACCAGAAATTCCCAGCTCAGAAGGCCAGAGTCCAGCCTCTCCTCCCACAAGAGTGCAGACCACGAACCCTCTTAATGTAAAATAACTGGCCTGAAAGCCCATGTGCTTAAACCAGAATTAATACACTTTTAGAATAACAGACACTGAGCCCTCAATCAGCAGTTCCCAACTTAGAAGGATGTAAGCTACCTGTTCTGCCACTACAGTGCAGACCACAAACCCTCTTAATGTAAAACAACTGGTCTGAAGCCCAAGTGTTTAAACTAAAAGGCTTAGAATGAGTTACACCAAGCAGTAATAAATACAATTGAGTACTTTTAAGATGGCCTTAAAAGCAAAATAAAGTAGGAAGAAACACAAATACAGTAAAAGCAGATACATTTTTTTTTCCAGAAAAGTAGCAAAAGCAGTAGTAAAAACAATTCTCATGCAGTGCAAGTTGGCACACTTGAGTATGTAGCAATATTAGTCCACACACAGTTTGAAAAAATGTAATTAAATTAAAAAGGACTAAAAGCAAGTGCAGAAAGGGTTTAGTAGGTAGAATGCGGTAAAGAGATGGGACTGGGGGAGTGTCCTAGATCAAATCTACAGTGGGGCGGGCACTGCAAAAGCCACCAAATTTAAACTACAACCAAGAACAGGGAGGGGGGTTGGGGAAAACCAGTTTCAACACAGATGTGAGGAATGTGCAAATTATAAAGCCAAAAATATATACTGATCTCTATATATTTGCAGAGCAGTAAGACAACAGATATCTAAGCAACAATTTAGCTCTATAATACAGAATAATACAGAAAAATATACTCAGCTCTATATATTTGCAGATAGTCTTGTAAGGCTGTCTCTCAAACTAAGTGCAGGGGCATTTGACTTAGGTTCCATTTGCCCTGAACGCACTTCCCTGCCAGGTGGGCCCCTATGCATAATCTGATGCATCTGTTGTTGAGGTTTGGGCGGCAGGGGGTAGTGTGAATGGTAGTCCCCTGTTTTGGTGGCAGGCCTCTGCCCACCAAAGAACTCTAGGCGTAGGCAAGGCATGATCGGAATCATTGCTTCTAGATCCTGTGAATGTTGACACCATAGGCTTTTAAGATACCATTGCAGTTTCATCATATGCAACCTTGCATATGGAATTAGAGAAATGCAGGAGGCCATGAACCCCAAGGCTTGCAGTATTTGCCTTGCAGATAACTGGGTTTTTGTGGCCACTTGTTTGAAGTAGGTTGTCAAATTAATCCGTTTCTCTGGCGTGAGGAAAGCCATCTGGGAAGTTGTATTCAAGCTTGCTCCCAGAAATATAATTTGTTGACAGGGTACCAGGTGTGATTTCTTTTCTTTCATGGTGTACCCCGGACAAGTCGGTACCTTTTGAACAAAGGCCAGATGATTCAAAAGTATGTCCTGGCTTTCTGCCTGAATTAGACAATCGTCCAGATATGGGTATATTTGAATATTTCTTTGCCTGCAGAATGCAATGACTGGAGATAGGTATTTTGTGAATACCCTGTAGATAAGCCAAAGGGCAGTGCAGAGAACTGATAGCGCATGTAGCCTGCTTTGAAGCGTAGGTATCTTCTGCAAGACTCCCTGATAGGGATGTGCAGGTATGCTTCTTTTAAATCTATTGTTGCCAACCATGCATCTTTGCCTAGCATAGGAAGCAACTGGTGAAGAGTCAGCATCTTGAATTTTGGAATCACCAGAAAGGTATTTAGAGTAGAAAGGTCCAGGATACGACGCCATGTATTGCCTTTTCTGGGTACCAGGAAAAGTCTTGAATAGAACCCTTGTCCCTTTTCCTCTTTTGGTACCAACTGAACAGCCCCCATGCTTAGGAGAGAGAGTACTTGATTTTGGGCCTCTGCCCACTGATTTGGGGATAGCTCTGGCCACCCGCTTAGTGTTGGTAAGGTGTGGAAATGAAATCTGTATCCTTGGGACAATGTATTTAAAACCCATTTGTCCTGGGTAATGAGTTCCCAGTTTTTGGCATGCAGACCAATCTTTCCACCTAAAGGAGCAGATGGGAAGTGATTGGAAGTTTTAGAAGCAAGTCATTGAGACTGTTTTCCATAGGGGGAGTCTTACTACTCCCTGATTTGGGTGTGGAAACCCCCCACTGCTTAGTTGTGTGTGTCCCCTGGGACTGAAACCTGGGGTTTTTGCTGTGTCTGTGTTTGGCTTGAGAAGACCTTGAGGAGGCTGGAAAGGACCAATTCTTAGAGGGCCAGTGCCTACTACATCTAGAAGGCTGAACTTGTAAAAAATCTTTAACAGTTTAAATAGACTTAGCTTGATCTTCCATCTTTTTAAGAACTTCCTCAGACTTGTTGCCAAACAGGCAGTCCTGATTTAAAGGAGCATCCAACAATTAAGCTTTAACATGATCAGGCAATGATTGCTCCTTAAGCCAAGCATGCCTTCTGAGCACAGACCCAGTAACAGCAGCCCTGCAAGAGGCCTCTAATGAATCAAAACTACATTGCAAAGTATGTTTTCCGACTTGTTCAGCAGAATGCATTAAATCCTGTAATTCTTTATTTTCCACACAGTCAGGAATCAACCTCATTTTCTGTTTAAGCAGTTTAATAACATGTTGCTGATACTTTAACATATGAAACTGGCAGTTTAAAGCCCTAATGGCCAAGGTTGCAGAAGTGTAAACCTTCTTACCCCATGTATCCAGTACCCTGGAGTCTCTATCAGAAGGAGTAGGATTTTTAGCAGTAAAAGCCTTAATGCCCCTGGGCCCCTGTGAAATAGTCTCTGGATCTGCAACAGGATTTTTAAAAAGGAACTTGTGAGACTCAGGGACCCTGTAGTATCTGTCAGGTTTTCTGGGAGCAGGAGGCAGGGAATCAGAGGCCAAACTAGATTCCGAAAAAGCATCAACAACAATGTCTAGTACAGGAGGAATAGCTAAATGCCTATGCTGAGGTAGGAGAAGGAAATCCCTAAGCCTCTTTTTTGAATCAGAAAAATCCTGGCTTTCCCAGTGGAAATGCTCCCTTAGAGTATGTAAGGCTTCCCCAAAAGAAAAATCCTCAGGAGGGGAAGCAGAGTGAATGGAGTCCTCTGCATCAGAATCTTCTAAGTAGATAAGGGCAAATCCAGATCATTAGAAGAGTCAGAAACAACAGAATCCTGATCAAAAGATTCATAATCAACTTCAGTCCTACGCCTCTTAGAAAGGGGGGTTGGCTACCCCTGATTAGGGTTATTAGATCTTCAGCCATTCTTATCATTTGTTTTTTAGGCATAGAGGCCCGAGTATGTGGCCTGGGCGTCGGTTTTTTAGGCATGGATCGAGATTTAGGCCTAAGTAAAGAAGGAGGCATTGGTTTAAAATGCAAGTCCGCAGGCCTGAATACACCCTCAGAAGCCGGTGCCTGGACAGCGGCTCCAGACCCATCCAAGGTAGAGACATTCGTGGGTTCCATAGTTGAAACATCTCGCGGCATACCGGACTCCGAATGGGTCTCAGTAGAGGCCTGCGAATCAGAAGTAGCAGGTATCAAGGGCTGCGAAAGCACCTCACTGAGTACCGGCGAACTGGCGACTGGCTTAAGAGCAATGACTTCGGCTGTAGTTTTGGACCTCGGCGGCCTGTTCTGTCTTTATCTTTGCGTTTTTCTGGAATCCCGGTGGTCGGATGGCTAACCGATGACATTTCTAGATAATTAAACCAAGAACCGAAATATTTTGAGGTGAAAATATACCGACGACAGATAATGCGCTGATTAAATAAAGCACAAAACCAACAGCAAGGTACGTAGTGGTCAGGACCTAGGCAAGGAATACAGTACAAATGAAAATCTTTATGAGGTATTTGCTTTCCACAAGTAATGCAATTATTAACTTTTACTGGCATCGGTAAGGAGCAAGAAAAAGATTCCCCAAAGGGGTACTTAACTTTAGTTGAAGACCTCGGTTCTGAAACTCGAAAATGAAAATTTCAGGAGTCGGCCGACTGGCACTTGCGAACTGCTTCTGCTTCGGGCACTGCACGGCAAGAAAGACGGATGACAATGGCATCGGCTGCATGCTTTATACCCCTGACGACCTGACATCATGGAAGAAGGGACAGCAACCGATGCAAGACCCAAGACTTTGTTAATCAGGCTGACTGAGGGCTACCTGCAAGCAGATAACCCAAATGTAATGACTGCAACAGTAAAGCACAAAGAACATCCAGCACAGCATAAGGACATTGAGACCAATGGCTGATGACGTTTGGACTGGCAGCAAAGAAGTTCAGTGGGTTTGTGTTCATACATCACTTTTACGCCCTACATCTTTGCACAGGAGGCATACGTATAACGTACGGCATTTATAAGAGCTGTAGGCTTTGGTATACTGGCCGGATGTTGGGCTATCCTTGGCAGGAGATGACTTAGGTAAAGAATTCTGCAACAGTGATACAGAAGAAGTCTGTAGCTGGCTCCACAGTAAAGCTGAAAATGGTGCTTCTTTCTCAGGGAATCTGAGGATCACAAACCGGTAATATATATTAAAAAGTATTTAAAAGGAACTTTTCCCAGTTAAAACGCATCAAAATGCACTCTAATACACTACACCAGCCACTAAAAGTAATTTAAACACAGTTTTGCCACAGGAAAAAAAAGTTTTACAATGTTTAAAACAACTTTTAAACTGTCAGAAACAAAAGTGCTCTCTCATTTAAACGTGCAGTTAAGTCATGTGATAATCAATAAAAACAAGGATTCATAGCTTTAAAAACTACTTTCCTAAACAGGAAAGTAAGTTTAAAATAATAAAAGTATTATGTGGAAGGTTTTCCCCAAAGGGAACTCATCTGCCCAGCAGCAGAACAGCATAAGCAGACCATTGATCCTCAAAAACCCACAAAGGAGCACTCTTTTTGGCAGCAGGAAAGCTCTGAAGTGCCTGGTCCCCAAAAGCTGTCTTTTAGTAATTTCAGCATGAATGGCATACTGGTTTGGGTGCATGGAAGGTGTCCTGAAGTTTTGGAAGCTGGCCGGCTGTTATGTCCTTGCAGGATATAACCCACACAGCTTGGGCTAATGCAGCAGTGATCAATATGACTAACATCCTTCTTTTTCCTTCCTTTCCTGATATTCAGTGCAGATGCACCTCGCTGGGCACCAACCACTCTTTAAGGGAACTGTAGGAATAAGATCTTTGATGAAAAATATTAACACACATTCACCTTGCTAATCTTCTGATATATAATGTGGCAGTATAAAACTATCTGCAAAAGAAAGCACTGTCTAGGTGCTTAAATAAACTGAGTACAACTGATAACACTCTGAGTGGGCATCTGAGTTCAGAATCTTATGCTCATATGAAGAACATTTTTTTAAAACCAGATAGCTTGTTAGGCATCCCTCCAAGCACCAATGTAGAGGAAACAAAAATGCCAACAGTAAGGAACAGAAAAAGATAAAGTCAAATACCAATTAAGGTAGCAAGGGAAGAATACCAGTCAAATACAAACTATGGTAATAAAGGGAAGAATATCAGCAATTGTACGGTTAGAAGAGCCAAGAATCGGGTAAGCAAGAGAAAGTCTACACTATATACCACTGGAAACAACTAAAGCAAGGGCATAAGGCCAATACAGAACAAGACCCACCCAGAAAAACTATCTCTGTATAAAGAGAGTTTTTTTTTTGTTACTACAGTAAAGGGGAGGATAAAAAAAAAAATCAAAGAGCAAGAGACAATCTCTCAAAGAACAAAATGGCAACCTGGTCATCTGGTTCAGTGCTTTAGACTCCTTATAAGATGGCAAAAATGGAGAGGTGCCGTGATCTCTGGGGCCTATACTGGATCACGATAATGACGTATCACTCCACACACTCCCAGCTTACAGGTGACCACATCCAAACACAGAGGTCATCAGTAGACTATAGACTTTCAGTTAATAGATAGGATCTTTACAGACTTGGACATTAAGAAGGATGCTATGACTGGAGAGCAAAGAATTTTTTTTTATTGACCAGGACTATGTATTCAAGACAAAGAAATGAAGAGGTGCTTTTGCTGTAGTGATACGAAACTACAAGCACAGGGAAATACATACAGTGAGCCTGACAACCTTCCTACTTGGGTATTCTTAAACGTTTGCAGTTCCAAAAGTGGCAATGGAGAGGCTGCAAAAGCCAGTAAACAACAAAGCAGATACAATAGAAGGGGCAAATAAGGTGCAAGACGATGGGATTGGGAAGAAGTGGCAAAAAGTACCTGAAGGGCATCATGCACGAGGTTTTTTTTCTATTGTTTAGAAGAAAGCAACAACTGAAAGAAAAAGTTCAAATCATTCAGGAGGCAAGGAAGAGAGACGGTGACAAGGTAAGAAGAGTAGCTGACTGAGGAATAGACAGGGCTAGTATGGGATATGGTCTACAGCTGGACATCTGAAAGTTTGATGTTGCTGGATTTTTTTTCTATACTGTTGTAACTTAACCTTTTTAACTTGACTTGGCTCATTCTGGAAAGGTGGACAAATACTACAAAGTAGAAGGAATTTTACATTAAATAAACTACTCAATGGATCAAGGTCAACTAGTAGCAAAATCTTATGGAGGAGAGACATCATGAAAAAACGTGGTGACAGTATAACAAAATTCATCAGGTAGCAGTTTTTTGTTTCATTCTAATGGAAGCAAATAGAAAAACAAGGAAGCATAGACACTTCACTAAAAGGAAAGTAGAAATCTTGCAATGAAATAGGTAACTGGATTAACGACCTTAATAAAAAAGAACATTAAAAAACATTCTCTGTAGTTAAAAGTTATAGTGTTACTCCTGCCTTGATGGCAAAGCTCATAAAAAGAAATGCCTAGAGCAGGATTACTTTGAATAGTTAAATCTAGCATGGCACAAAGAATGAAGGATTCTGACTTGCTCCTCCATAATTACCAGAGTCACAAAGTATGACAGCTTTTCCAGTGCCAAATCCACTAGGGGAGACTAGGAAGAATTTGATCAGGTGAAATGCAGTGTTCGTAGGTACCCAAGCCCAGACTTGCAAAGGACAACACCTTCCCCACCAGGTTCAATGCTTTAGACTCCTTATCTGGTGGCAAAAATTGAGAGGTTCAGTGATCTCTGGGACCAACAGTGGATCACACAGAAGTCAACCCTAAGACACTCAAAACTGAATCCGACTCCAAGAAGCTGGGGTCTTAGGCAGGGGACCCACCTTCTTGACAGGCAAAGCAGCACATTCATACACTTCCAAGCTAAATATGTTAAATCCTTGAGCAGTGACTCTGTAAAGTGGGATGCAACACAGCTCTCCTTTTCTGCCCCAGACATTTCAGGTATTTCTGTGGTAAAGTCATTTTTTTTGGTAGCATGTACACTTTTAACGCTAAGATTAAAAGACTATGGGTTTCATTCTCACGTAAGGTGCTTGCATTAATTTTCCAATACGGACACAACAGTGCAACATAAGAAGATGCTGTAATTAAGTACTGTCCTTCAAATGAGAAAATGAGGTCTCATCTGCCTTAGCTGGTGGTAGTTCAGGTGGATTCAAAAGGTCCCACAGCACTAATCGATAGGTGGTTACATTATTTATACCCTTCATATACACATCTTAAAACTCAATTAACACACACACACACACACACACACACACACACACACACACACACACACACACACACACACACACACACACACACACACACACACACTATTTCCCTGGTGCTCTGGTCAAACTTTACCTAGTCAGTAACCACCTTAAGACTTCTGTGAAGTGACTTCATATACCAAGTGGGACTAACCTAGTTAGCAAAGCATAAATAAAACAAAAATAATAAATAAATAAATCTCATCCTTATCAAAGATTACACCTTCTAGATCCTCCAAGTCCCTTTCCCAGAATAGAGAGAGAGAAACTTTAAGACCCCTGCAAAACTTAGTTCAGGAATGCATGGAATAGACTGATAAATATAGGTTCAAAGTAATGGAGGCTGGGCAGTGGTGTATTGACTCTCTGGGAAATACTGGCTGAAGAAAGTACAGTTTTGTACCTACCATAAATGTAGATGTTCGAGTGTAAACACTGCTGCAGTCATTACACTTGGGTTATCCTGCCGTCAGGCGGTTCCCCATTCGGCCTGAGTTCCAAAGTCTTGGTCCAGTGTCTGTTGCTGTCGCCTCCTCCCTGACGTCAGTGCGACAGGGGTATATAAGATGCAGCCAACGCCATTTTCTTCAGTTTTTCTTGCCCCAGATGTCAGGTGCCCCCAGATAGGTATGCAATTGAAATTGCTAATAAAACATACATAAGAAAAGCAAACAACAACTTTCAGTTACCAGAAAATACTCCCCATAGGTAGTAAAGGGTAGAAGGCATAGGTACGCACCAGTAAGTAAGAGGGGAAGGAGGGAGGGTAACCTGGACTGCAGCAGTGTTTACACTCTAACATCTACATTCATGGTAGGTACAAAACTGTACTATGTTCATCGTGTTACACTGCTGCAGTCATTACACTTGGGTGGAATCCCAAAGCTGAGGTAGGGAGGCTGGTTCTATAAGGCATTAGGGGTGGCTATAAGGACCTGCAGCACAGCAGTGGCTAAGCCTGCTCTGGATTTGGAGTATAAAGGCAAATGGTAATGCTTGGTGAAGGTATGCACAGAACTCCATGTTGCTGCTTCCAAAATATCCTTGGTAGGTACTCCTCTGAGGTAGGCAGTTGAAGTTGCTGTTGCCCTGGTGGAGTGAGATCTAATGCTGCTAGGTAAAGGTTTCCCATGGTGAGTATAGCAGAAACGTATACAATGTCCTATCCATTTTGAGATGGTCTGTTTTGAAATGGCTTTTCCCTGTGCTCCTGCAGCATATGCTACCAATAATTGCTCAGATTTTCTGAAAGCTTTGGTTTTGTCCAAGTAGAAGCGTAACTGCCTGTGAATGTCCAAAGAATGTAGTAGTCTCTCCCCTTTGTTCTGTGGTTTTGGATAGAAAGTTGGCAAATGAATAGTTTGGTTTAGAGCCACACTTGATACCACCTTTGGCATAAATGTAGGGTTAGTTCTTAAAGACACCCTGCCCTGGTGGAAAATGAGGAAAGGTTCCACTGCCATTAGTGCCTGTAATTCTGAAACTCTTCGTGCTGATGTTATTGCCAGTAGCAGAGCAGTTTTCCAACAGATGTATTTTAATTCTGCCAGAGACATTAGTAATAGGTGACTCTATAGTCAGACACACCGATATTCCACTTACCAGGCTGAATAAGGAGAGGGTAACGGTGAGCTGCCTATCGGGGGCTAGGATCCGCCACATTACACACGCACTCAGGTCGCTCCAAAGCAAGTACAAGTATGATTCAGTCATTGTCCATGCGGGTGTGAA
This sequence comes from Protopterus annectens, assembly GCF_019279795.1. Taxonomy (NCBI): domain Eukaryota; kingdom Metazoa; phylum Chordata; order Ceratodontiformes; family Protopteridae; genus Protopterus; species Protopterus annectens. The sequence goes on from NC_056732.1 coordinate 556,192,451, forward strand.
TGACCTGAGACGTACCTCCCTGGACTACATGAAAAGAGACATTGAGGAGCTCTCCGATTATGTAGCCCAGACTGGTATGACCCTGACCCTGAGCAGCATCCTGCCTTCACCAAGAATGATGCCTCAGTACAAAGACAAAATGATCAGTTTTAACAATTGGCTTAATCACTGGTGTCATTCTAGGAGGATCCAATGTCTGTCAGCCTGGGATGATATGCTGGACAAGCCACGTTGCTTAGGGATGGCTTGCACCTGTCACCACTGGGCTTCCGGATACTGGCCAAGGCTCTTGCCACCCCCATAGTGCCTTTTTAGGCAATGCTCAAAGGACAAATCAACCTCCATAAAAACAAAATGGAAAAACTTAAGGGTAATGCTGCTCAACGCCAGAAGTCTAAATCTCAAGATGCAGGCACTCGAAGCACTTCTCAGTATGGAGAACATCGATGTCTGTGCAGTAACCGAAACCTGGTTTAAGGCTCCTGAGAGCACTCCAGCTACCAGGCTATACCTCATATCATGCTTTAGACCTCAAGTTCCAGGCCGAACCACAAAGGGAGGGGGAGTGTCCATTTTCATAAAGGACACCTACACCTCTCGGTTGGTGGCTACCCATGAAGCATCAGAAACCATACAAGTTTTACTCACCATAGGCAAAACTGCCATACAACTGGTCGCATGTTATAGAACTCCCTCCCAATCCCAGGAATCCCATCAAGCATTCCTGAAAACACTAGAGGATATGAATGTCACACCAAACACCATCATATTGGGTGACTTCAACTACCCCAACATAGACTGGGCCCACTATTCTAGCCCTAACACCCTAGCCCAAAGATTCCTGGAATTCATAAACTCAAATGCTATGGAACAACTGGTCACTTCTCCTACGAGGAGAGATAATATACTTGACCTGATTATCACAAACATGGGGTCCAAATGCTCCGCACGGGATATAAACTCCTCACTGGTAAGATCTGACCATAAACTGATCACGTTGGATGTACATATGCCATCCCCACCCCCAGAACAAAAGACTACAGTGAAAAACTTTTCAAAAGCTGACTTTGTGCTCCTCAAGTCAGAAATGATATCCTTTAAGCCTACTGGGTTAATGGAAATCACATCCCAAAATGCTGAATCCTTCACAAAAGCCTTCTACGGACATCTCCAAGAATGCATGGATCAAGCAATCCCAACTAAAACCAAGACCCTCTCCACCAAGGGAAAACGCCCGGTTTGGTGGACCCCTAAACAAACTGTACAACAAAAGAAGGAAGCTAATGCAGGACAAAGCCAAATCCCACAAGGGAAAGGCTTCCTGATCAGCACAAGTAAAAAACTACGTTCTCTCATAAAAACATCTAAAGCAAACTTTGAGAAAAAGATTGCCAAGGATACCAAAGACAATCACAAAGCCTTCTTCAATTATGTCAGAACCTTGGGAGGAAATTCTCAGATATGCTCTGAGCTAGTACACAATGACAAAAATTCACTGACCCTACTGACATTGCCAACATTCTGGCAGATAGGTTCAGTGCAAATTTCTCCCCTCCCTCACCCCCTAAAGATGAAGTAATTATCCCTGCTGAATGTAACCTACCTGTCATCACAGACACACAGGTGAAATCAGCACTCAACAAGGCAAAAAACACGGCACCTATGGGCCCCGGTGGTATCCCCGGTTGCGGGTTACGTCAACCTCAAGATGAACTAAACCCGCCCCTAAGAACTCTATTCAATCTTAGCCTCACTACAGGATATGTACCTGAACACTGGCGCACAGCAACAGTGGTCCCACTCCACAAAGGGGAAATTCTACTGACCCAGGTAACTACCGCCCCATAAGTTTGACCAGCCTGGTCTGTAAGGCTATGGAAAGAATCATCATGGAACTCATAAATGGCGACATTGGGGATCTGCAGACCCTTGATCCCACACAGTTCGGTTTTGTAAAAGGCAGATCCTGCCTCTTAAACCTGGTTGACTTCTTTGAGACAGTCACTAGTGCCATCGATGAGGGCAAGGCTGTCCACACTGCCTATTTGGACTTGGCTAAGGCCTTTGACACGATACCACACTCTGGCATCATTGACAAGCTCAGCAGCCTAAATGTAAATCCACATGTCACAAGATGGGTAGCAAACTGGCTAAAAAACAGAACCCATAAGATTAAAATTGCTGGAGCCATGTCAGACTCAAAACCAGTCACAAGTGGTGTCCCACAGGGCTCAGTCTTGGGTCCACTCCTATTCGGCATTTACTTCTCAGATGTGAAAGCAAATATGGAAGGATTATGGCTGACAAAGTTTGCAGATGACTGCAAACTGGATGCCATAGTTGATTCACCTGCCGACACACACATCCTACAGAAAGGTCTCACTGAAACGGACAACTGGTGCGGAATCATGGCCTCAAACTTAACGCCAAAAATGTATAGTCATCCCTTTGGGAAAAACAAAGTACCCACAAATTATCACGTAGACAATAACCCACTGAATACGGAAGAAGTAATCAGAGACCTGGGGACTCAAGTCGATAGTGACCTCTCCTTTGACAACCATGTTGCCAAAGTGGTCAGAAAGACATTCTACCTTGCCCATCTCATCATGAAGGGATTCTCATCCAGATCAAAGGAGGTCATTGTACCTCTATATTCCTCCCTTGTCAGGCCCATGATTGAATATAATGCTCCATTTGGGATGTATCTCACCCGGCACATGCAACAACTGGAAAGACCCCAGAAGTACCTCACCAAGAGGATCATAGGTCTCAAACATGTGCCTTATCCAGCTAGATTAAAGAAACTCCAGCTCTATTCAGTAGCATACCGCCTGCTCAGAGGTGATTTGTGCCTAACATACAGGGCCATGTCCAACCAGGAATTGATGGACATGCTCCATCTCAAAAATCCAAATCCACCAGAACCACACGAGCTAAAGATTTCAACCTCTGCACAAATATGAATAGGACATGCTGGAGGGATAGATTCATAACACAGAGGTTACCCATACTCTGGAACAAAATCCCAGTTCATGTGAGACAGAGCCCTTCATTGGCACTGTTCAAGAAAAATCTCGATGCATGGATGGGAGATCGCAAGTTTACCCCGGGAGTGACCTCAGTGTCACTACTAGACAGAGGTATAGTTTACTAAATAATGGGGTCCCACATGTGTCACTACTAGAGAGGCGCAACTATATAGTATGGGGTGGCGTAAAGCCACATCACTGTTGGCTAGGCTTATAAATGCCCCCGGGCAGATAGCCTAGTACACTACTATGAAACTATGAAAAGGAGGTAAAGTTAATTTTTCCAAAACAAAGTTGAGGTCCCAAGTTGGGGTAGGTGCTCTACGGGGCGGTCTTATGTTTTTAGCCCCTCTGAGGTACTGTTTGAGCAAAGGATTAGAAAAAATTGGTGGATCCGTGTTGTAATGAGCAGAAATGGCTGAGGCGTGGATCTTGATTGATGAGAAGGAGAGGCCCTTGTCCAGCATCTCATTAAATATTGAAGTATCTGAGGAATGTTTGGGGCAAGAGCAGGGGCGACTCGTGCTATCGGGCCGCCGGACTGTAGCCCTCCCACCTAGAAATTACAAAAGAAAGATCTTTAAAACTGGAAAACAAAAACAAACAAAAAAAAAATCACGAGTCCCGACTCCTCTGCGCATGCGCAGAGGCATTAGCAGAACTCAGACTGCCTTTATCAGCAGTCCGGATAGAGACAAAGAGGTACCCAGCAATCATTGCTGTGAGATACCCAAGAATCTGTGCGGTTACGACCGCACAGAAGAGGAGCTCCGGACTGCTTCGGCTGCAGGCAGAACCAATGAGGGGTGAGCTGCTGCTGCTCTTGCGGGACGTTCATTGCGTGTGCTTGACTTCATTCGTGGATTACTGCTTCAGGTAGGTGTTTGGTTGCTCTCTGGATTGTGGGCTTGCTTCGTTCGTGAAACGGTGGTCGCTGGCTGGAGTGTGGGCTTGCTTTGTGATAAGGGTAGGTGTTTGGTCGCAAACAGGTAGGCGAAGGCTTGGTCGCTCTCTGGATTGTGGGATTGCTTCATTCGTGGAACGGTGGTCACTGGCTGGAGTGAACAGGTAGGTGAAGGCTTCATAACTAGGACATTTGCTGGACAAAGGGTGTGTGTGTGTGTGTGTGTGTGTGTGTGTGTGTGTGTGTGTGTGTGTGTGTGTGTGTGTGTGTGTCGTATGCACTAGTAGATTGACTCTGATTTTTTTGTAACTTCTGATCAGTCAGTTGCACCCTAGTAAACTGTCAAGCTGTGCATTGATTATCAAACTATGTATGTTTCTAATGTGTGTATAATATAAACTACAGGAATATACAACATGCCATCTTTTTGCCACAACATGCTAATATTGCATTTGTACACCAGAAATATCTACTCTTCAGCACAAATAACCAAAGAAACCTCTATCGACTGCAGTAAATAAATGCAATTAGTTACATCAATAAAACGAGTTGTTGTTGTTGTAATAAAGATTACTAAACCATATAAGGTCAGTTCACTTTATCAGCTCAGACATATGATATTGCATTTTCTCACATCTTACAGAATGCACAGTACAAAATAAATTGAGCTGCACTACTTCCGTAAATACTCAGCCGGCAAAAGCTCAGTTCCTCAGACTAAGTTACTGGGATTCTTAATTGATGACCAACTCAACTTCGACCAGCATTTCCATCAAGCCATCGTAACAACACACATGAAACTTGGCTCCCTCTTCAGGGAGGAGCACTAGCACATAGATAATGCTAGAAAATCCATTGACAGATCATACCTATTCCTATCTATTCTTACTAATTTTAACCAAACTTGAAAAAATTAATTGGAAACATGCTATAACAAAGTTGATAAGTTCGCTGTAAAATCCCCATGCAAAGCCTATCATTGCATTGCCTAAGAGTAGTTCTTATCTTAACTTTGTTTTCACAGTGAGACCAACTGGCCAGCGATTTAAACTCTGGTAAATAAAGTTATCAGACTAATGCAACAATAATCATAATGCCACAGATCTAGTGAACTGGCTTTATCTTAAGCCTTCAGTACAGCTGAGTAGAGCAGCTGGCCTGAGAAGGCCTTCATTTCCTACAGCCAGAGGGTCTGGCTTCACTAATTCCCCACAGACCAGGTCCAACTGCATTAAAAGCTGGTCTCCAACTGTTTTTAGGCAGGGCAACTGTAGGGAGGTACCAGTGTGCCATCTTACTCAGAGTTTTATTATTAAGAACTCTTTCTGGATACCTTTATGTCCCTTTCCCTTCACAGTTTATGTGCGTCCTGTCAAGGTGGGAATTGCAATGCCAATCAAGCAAACATGAACTTGCTTCCACTCACATTCCCATTTCCAGCAAGAATGCAGAGTCCAAAGCTTCATCGGATGCCTGTCCTCTATGAGGTGTCAGCAGTGAAAGCAAACCTTCCTATTTCATACCCCCCTCCCCCCAAGATATGCAAGTCAGAACTGGACATTCCCTCCATCCTCTCCCACCTGTCTCCTCCTGCACCTGGGCTGTTAAGTAAACCCAGATTGTTTTGGTTGCAGTCAGGTTTTTATCCTTCCATGCCATTGTTTATCAAAAAGTGAAGTGAGCCTTCATAGGGAAAGCAATGTTTGTTTTACAAGAGGCTGAAGTAAGTCTGAAAATATTGTATATTTATTTGGCATTATTTTCATGTGAACTTTATGTAAATGTAGGATAAAAATCAATGCATATATACATTTGACTACTAATTAATAGCAAATATGTTTGTACTAATAAAAAATCTTGGTTATTTGAAATGTTACTGGGGGATCTGCATCTGTGCAGTACAGCATATGCTCTTTTTGTCCAAAGTACCTTAAATCTGTGGGGAAGGCCCAGTGACTATTTCTTGGAAAGCATATCCACCCAGAGAAAGAAACGTGTGTCACATCTGATTTTATATAAAGAGAATGATTCCAGGTAAATGGTAAGAAGGTACATCTCTGAAATCCATACCTCTCAATCATTCCTGAGTCTGGCTGCCCTTTGAAAAATTTGTGATTTTTTTTTTGAGACAAGATGGTGGATTCCACTGAATAAATAATGGCAATCAGTATACTTACGCACTTCCTTTACTTTCGAAAAAGCGTTTTAATTTACAGCATTTTATTCTGCCTACATTCCACACTACGGATATATTTTAAAAGTACCCTCAATTTGGAAGCGTTGCCCATAATTATTTTTGACTTTGCATCTAATTTTGAATGCTAGAGGATGAGAATTACACTGTGATGAATACTAAGAGACACTAATCCCTGGAGAGCAGCTATAGCTAACAGAAATGACAAAATCAGTTGTACAGTGCAGTAATAGAATTTAGCAACTTGTGATTCCTTTACATTGCATTGCCTGTACACTTCTCTACCACAGAACCAAAAAAAAAAAACAGTTCCATATACTTTTCAAATACCCCAGACTTGGTAACTAATACCAATGCAAACTTTTAGTAACTTTTCCTAAGGACCTTTCTTTTCATAGGAAATGTGCAAAAAACAGGATGAGGCTTACTTTTTTTTTTCTTTCTCTGTATACCAGACATCTGTACATTGTATGGTTTTAACTTCTGTCTAGTTCTTTCTAGACTGTAGGAATGAGAAGAGGTGCTTGTGGCAACTAAAATCTACTGCAAGAAGCTACTAACTGACAAAAAATACACTACCCTCCAGTCGTAACTAAGACATTTGCTGGACAAAGTGTGTGAAATGCCCCAGTTACTATATACTGGTGGCTAGAGAGAACAAATGGTAGTGGGTAGAGATACTCAGGCTTGAACCCTGTACCTTGGATGCAGGTGGCAAGGACCTGAATTCCCTATCCACCAACATTTCTAAAAAACTTTGCAGATTTTTGCCTCCTATTTGTTCTGTTCCTCATAAAATTTGTGGTGTATCTACATTTTTCCTTGCAAAGTCTGTAGTGCAGTGGTGCACTGGTAGCATTGCTGCCTAACAGCTACAGGTTCTCTGGTTTGATTCTTGGCTGGGGTGCCTTCTGTGTGGTGTCTGCATGTCCTCCCATTTTACAAAGATGTGTCTGGCATTTCTCCCTGCTCTGCTGAAAATTGTCTTTTGTTCCAAGTCAGACTAGTTTCCTGGTTAAATGTTTAAAAATAACAGGCATTTGAATTTCAGACTTCATATTCTTCAGAAAGTACATGGTAACACAAAACTGTTCTAGCAGTTGTCTAAGTTTATAACATGGATATTTGAAATGTGTCCCTATTTTTGGGACTGTATTCCCCCATTATTGGCTTTGTCCAGGTATTTTGTGCTAAGGTTGAGAGTTATCTATGGTGAGAACTGAATTCATTGAATGTTTGGGGGCTGTATCCCCTCCCCTCATTACTGGCTTTGTCCACATGTTTTTTGCTAAGAGGTTGAGAGCTATAGTGAGAACTGAATTCACTGAATATGTTTGGGGGCTGTATTCCCCCCATTATTGGCTTTGTTCAGGTGTTTTGTGCCAAGAGGTTGACAGCTATGGCGAGAACTGAATTCACTAAATAGTAGCCATTTAAGTTCGCCTTCCTCTCTTTCACAAAACAGCTGATTTGGCATAGTGGTATGTTTCTCTGACTGTTTTGCACAGGGTCCCCTGGGTTAAAGACATGGCAGTGAAATGTATGGTGGTAACACAGCATTTTATTCTAGCAACTTTCCAACATTATACAAGCAATGTTTAAAATGTGTCCCTGGTTTGTGGGCTTTTGCCCCCCCAATAAATTTCAGCTTTTTCCAGATTTCTTGTGCTGCAAAATTCAGAGATACAACTGCGTGTCGAGTAGATTTTACAAGGAGCTGAGAGCTGCAGGGGAACAAATCTTTAGTGCTGCTTATTCTGAGTCTGCTTTCATTGTTAATAGCACAACAGGTAGTGTACTTGCTTTTGATGCAGAAGGCTGTGGGTTCTACTCCCACAGTAGATAGATGCATTGCTGATGCTGTACTGTGTTGTAAAGTGGGTGGATGCTGCAGTCCTTTTTGGCAAAGATACCTAGATTAGTAACTATGAACCTGTTATCAGTTTGCCATACAGTCCCTATTGCGATATTACTAGCTTATTTTTTTTTAATGCATGCAACACAGGCAATTTATTCCTCAAGGGCAACAGGCACTATTTGTAGATGAATAAACAATGACATATAAAGTTGTTTGCTAGCAGCAACCTCTTCATTGTTACAGATTTCTTTAATGTGGAATTATTTAGATGACTTTTACTACTTCAGAGATTGTGCATATTTACTGATACTGGTGGACTGTAGAAGGTTGAGTAGACCTTTATGATGGAAATGTTCTGAACTGGGTAGTTTTGTCTTTGGTGCATGCATTTTGTTTCATTTACTGGAAAAATGTTCAAAACAATAAATTTAAAATGCCGTCTAACAACTGTACTGTATTGCACAAGGAATATAATTTAGTACAATCAGGAAGGTGTATCAAAGAGCACATGTATGTTTCATGTGCAAGGGGCCTATGATTTGAAAACAGCCCAAAGTTAATCTTTATCTGCCACTGGCAAAATGTATTTTCTTTGAATGTGGGTTTCAATGCTGTTTCATTGAATGTTGAGTTTCAAGGGCAGAGAAGTTTTTAATGCTAAGCCTGTTTTCAATGTGAGACTGCATTGCTTTGTTTAGCAGATGTCTTAGGGTTTGTGCTGTAAAATGCAAAATAAAACTTTCAAATGAAATCCAAATCATCATAGAAGTAAAGCAGTATGCACATTAGTGTTTATGGTAAATGGAGTGAAATAGCCAAGTAATGGATCATTGGAATGGCTGCAGGGGGAAGGGCTCCATTCGACCATGATTTTGTGAGGGGGAATTACGGCAAACTCAAAGACAGTCCCAGCTGAACTATACCTCCCACCTGTCCAGATTTTCACAGAATGAATAGATTTTTGCTTCTTATTTTTGGTTTGTTCCTCATAAAATTTGTGGTTTTTTGGAAAATCATTTAGGAATCAAGTCACTAAATAATGACACACTGAGTTTCAGACTTCATAACCTTCAGAAAAATGCATGCTAAAGTAAGACCTGTTATTCTATCAACTGTCTCAGTTTATACAAGAGCAATTTTTAGTACTGTTTATATGTTCCCCCAATATATTTGGCCTTGTCCAGATTTATTGCATTAACAGGTTGAGAGGTACATGCAAATAAATTGCTTTATAGAATTAGGCATAGCCAAACCTCTCAACTGTCCCCGAATTTGGCTCAAAATGCTGCTCTTCCAAAATTGCTATTTTGCAGAGGGACTATTAGGGGAAGAAAACATGGAGGGTTTACAGTTAAGAAATAACTGTAATAATCAGAGTTATAGATTACTTTTATTTCAGAAATGCATGTAGATTCTTTTATTTTGTCAGCTGCTCAAGTTAACAGTACTAATATTAAAAAAAGTGTCCCTTCTTTGACAGGTTCCCAGCTGTATTGTGTGGCTATTTTATATTTTTGCATCACAATTTTGGTCCATTTTTCATAAAATTGTTTTTTTTGGCAAATTAGTGGTAAATCATTAAAGACTGAAGTTAGAAAATAATGACAGACATTTGAGTTTCAGATTTCATATCTTTCAGAAAATTCATACTAATGCAAGACCTACTATTCTATTACCTTTCTAAGTTTATAAGAGCAATATTTAAAAATTGCCCTTATTTTTGGGCCTTTGTCCCACTTCTATGTATGGCTTTGCCCAGATTACTTGCTCTGAGGGTGAGAGGTATGACAAATGTGTCAGGGCCATCACCGTCAGCCAGAGACATTTCAAATTGTGACATACTTGTTGCACTCCACTCCCCCATGTAGTGACTCTGGATGTGTCCAAGCAAGGAAAGGAGCAGTTATGCAGTGTAAGTGTGCAGGGTATCCCCCCATCCAAGGTAGACACAAGTACTACAGTGGCTTTTCATCTGTTCTTGATTTTGCAGAATGGTGTGGTTTTTTTGTCATATTTTTGTACTGTTGATTTATGCTTATTACTCAAAGTGCCTGTAGCTCTGTGTTTTAAGTAGCAATGCTTTAATGACCATCAGATAAGCTTGTCTGAGATCATAACATGCAAGTAAGCTTTAATAAGCATACTGTTAAAGAATTGCCAACATTGAAGCCTTTCTGTTGTTGCCATTCAGAAAATACTTAACTAGATAATGTATAAGCGTTGGGTATTGAAATGCACATGACAGCATTTGTAATAAAGGACAGGATTACATTATTTTAAGAAGCTCATTACACTTGTTGGAGACTTCCAGTGATCTCTGATGGCTTTACCCGTAAACTAAACAGAATGCCATTCATGTGTGGTCCATAACCTGTACAGTAATCCTTTAAGCAATGTATCTTGAGCTTGTTTCTTGTTTGCTTTTCATTTTTACTTTGATCATGTTTTCCCCATGAAACAAGTAGATAGTTGTCAGGCAGCAGGTCTTTTTTTGGATAAGAAACATTTTTACAAGTGGGGGCATCATAGAGATTGCTACTTTCAGCATGTTACTTGGTACTTTAATAAAGCTGAATATAAATTATAATTAGAAATGCAGTGCAAGGAGAAGCGGTTTGAGTTGAGTGCTGCTTGTTTTTCTTGTACTTGATTTTGACTGGCATTCCAGTAATGTATTTAAAAAGTAATTTATTTTTTCATGCCTCACAACCTTTTTGTTTCCATCTAGATATTAAGTAAGCTGTCATGCAGCCAGTGCATTGAAATATTTTTATTCTTTTACACTTCATTTGTCTTGATTGGACTCTCATAATGAGGGTTTGGCACCCAGGGCAGCATATTTAATTAAAGTTAGTTTTTGTGGTTTTGAGCATAGCTCCTCCCCTTTCTAGTTGGCCACACCCCTCCCATTGACCCCACCCATTCAGCTATCTCCTGCAGCCCCCACTTGATTTGAAGTCACCAGCCGCCACTGGACAAGAGGGTCAAGGCTGTGCGCCTGGTTCCAGGCACAGAATCTGTTCCATTTATCCGAGTAGGCTTTCCAGGTGCTAGGCCTTCTGGCCTCCAGAATGACATCCATAACAGCTTTGGAGAGAGGCATTGCTTGCTTGACTAAGGAATTTTCCATGCAGCTAGGTTTAAGGTCTTTAGATGGCTGTGAAGTATCTGATTGTTGTGCTGTGTCAGCAAATGTGGGATTTGAGGCAAAATCCAGGGTGGTTCTTGTGCTAAGTTCTTTAAGATTGGGTACCAGTGCTGGCATGGCCAGTCTGGTGCAATCAGGATCATCTCTGGCTCTTCTTGCCTGGCTTTTATGAGTACCTTTGGAAGGAGAGGTAAAGGAGAGAAAGCGTATACTTGCAGGTTTTTCCAGCTGAATGAGAGGGCAGCCACTTTCCATGCTTGTGGATGGTAACTCCTTGTGCAGAATTTCTGTAGCTGGCAGTTCATTGGGGATGCAAACAGATCTATGTCCGGGCTCCACCATTTTTGTGTTATCATTCTGAATACTTGTGGATTCAATTCCCATTCGTGGGGATCCATGATGTTTCTGCTTAGGTCATTTGCCAGTGTGTTTTTCTCTCCTGGCAGGAATTGTGCTTGCAGATGAATTTGGTAGTCTAGGGCTGTGTTCCACAAGGTCATGGCTTGTCTGCAGAGGGGATAGGAGTGCATGCCCCCTTGCTTGTTTATGTACCACATAACTGTGGTGTTGTCTGTCTTTAGTAGTAGTTGTCCTGCATGCAGCAGGTCCTTGCAGCAGGTCCTTAAAAGCTATAAGTGCATTTTGTACAGCTAGCATCTCTTTTTGATGTGAAGATGCCTTTGCTCTGTGGGCCACTCACCCTGAATACATTTTCCTGCCATGTGTGCTCCCCAGGCGTAATCCGATGCATCTGTTGTCAGTGTTTGCCTAGCTGTGGGTTGAGTAAAAGGCTGTCCCTTGTTGAGGTGACAAGCTTGAGCCCACCATCAAAACTCCTGTTGAAGGCAAGGAATTAGTGGTATAACCGTTTCCAAACTTTGACAGTGTTGAGACCATACACTCTTTAGGTACCATTGTAGTCTCCTCATATGCAGTCTGCCATATGGAATTAGTAGTATGCAAGATGCCATGTAGCCCAAGGCCTGCAGAATTTTTCTTGCAGGGAGTTGGGTCTTTGTTGCCATCAATTGAAAGTATTGAGTTAGTTGTCCTTGCTTGTCTGGCATGAGATAAGCCATCTGGGCCGTTGTGTTCAAGCTGGCACCCAGGAATATCATCTGTTGTGAGGGCACTAGTTTTGATTTCTTTTCGTTTACTGTGTACCCCAGGCAACTTAATAACTTTTTTACAAATGCCAGATGCTTTAGAAGAATGTCTTTGCTCTCTGCTTGAATCAGGCAGTCGTCCAGGTATGGATAAATTTGAATTCCTTTTTGCCTGCAAAATGCAATTACTGGTGCCAGGCACTTTGTGAAGACCCTGGGCGCAGTAGATAAGCCAAAGGGCAGTGCAGATAATTGATAGTGCATTGAACCAACTAGAAATCTGAGGTATCTTCTGCAGTTTTGTCTGATAGGGACATGCAGGTATGCCTCCTTGAGGTCCAAAGTCACGAGCCAAGCTTTCTTGCCCAGCATGGGAAGAAGCTGCTGTAGTGTTAACATTTTGAATTTCGGAACATCCAGTTAAGTGTTTAGAGAAGAAAGATCCAGAATGGTTCTCCAGGCTTTGTCCTTTCTGGGAACCAGAAAAAGTCTTGAATAAAATCCTTGTCCTTGCTCCTGTGGTGGTACCTTTTGAATAGCTCTCATATCCAAGAGTGCTGCAATTTGTTTTTGAGCCTCTGCCCATTGATTTGGTTGCAGATTTCGCATTCCTTTTAACCTTGGCAAAGTGTGAAATTGGAACCTGTAACCTTGAGATACAATGTTGAGAACCCATTTGACTTTGGTGATGCAATGCCAATTGTGATAGAAAAGTGCCAGTTTTCCTCCTAAGGGGGCTGCCAAGAGAGAACGGTTTGGCAGCTGTAGTGGGAAGTCATTGAGGCTGCTTTTTATAAGGTTGTGGCCTGTCTTCCCCTTCTTTCTGGCCTCATGTACCCCATTGTCGAGGCCTGTAAGGACCTTGTGCTTGACCTCTACCTCTTGGACATCTGTATCTGCCTCTTTGAGGTCTGTCTGTGACTGGAAAGGACCAATTCTTTGTTGGCCAATTTCTGCTAAAACGAGGAGGCTGAACCTGTAAGAAATCCTTCACCGTTTGCATGGATTTTGCCTTATCCTCCATCTTCTTTAATACCTCCTCTGCCTTAACTCCAAACAACACATCCCGCTGCAAAAGTGCATCCAATAATTTTGCCTTAACATGGTCTGGTAACGTATGTTCTTTTAACCAAGCATGCCTTCTAATGACAGAGCCTGTAACTGCTGCTCTACAGGAGGCCTCTAAGGAATCAAACCCACATTGCAAAGTATGTTTTCCCACTTGTTTTGCTGCATGCAATAAATCCTGAATTTCTTTAAAATTAGGAGGATCTGAATCTGGAAGCATCTTTTGCTTCAACTGAGACAATAAAAGTTGCTGATATTTTAGCATGTGAAACTGACAATTTAAGGATCTCATTGCTAAAGTTGCAGACGTATATACTTTCTTTCCCCATCTGTCTAATGCTCTGGAATCTCTGTCAGAGGGAACTGTTTTTTTGCTGATGAGGCCTTAATCCCTTTGGGTCCCTGAGAAATAGTTTCAGGGTCAGCAACAGGGCTTTTATACAGAAATTTGTGAGAGTCAGGGACTCTGTAATATCTATCAGGTTTAACTGGGGCTGGAAGTAAGGAGTCAGGGTTTAAGCTGGATTCAGTGTACACATCATTCACAATATCGAACACTGGCGGAATAGCAAGGGGTCTGTGTTGAGGCAATAAAAGGAAGTCTCTGAGCCTTTTCTTGGATTCCGAGTAATCCTGGCCTTCCCAATGGAAATGCTCCCTCATGGTATGTAAGGTCTCCCCAAAGGAGTAGTCCTCAGGCGGAGAGGCTGACGGAATTGATTCCTCAGCATCCAAATCCTCATAAGGGGGTAAGGAATATTTTAGGTCTGAGGATGAATCTGAAGAAATGGACACCTGGGTGGAAGATTCATAATCTGCATCCTGTCTGGGCCTTTTATCAGAGGGGGGATGGGACCCCCTGATCAGGGTGATGAGGTCTTCGGCCATTTTGAGCATTTGTTTCTTAGGCATGGAAACCTGTCCTGGAGAATGCTGTATCTGTTTCTTTGTTTTTAATGGGGCCTTAGACTTAGTAGAGGGTTTAATGGTTAACTGGGTAGGTCTGAAGACACCCTCTGAAGCTGTGGATTGCTCAGCTACTTCAGTTCCCTCAGAAGGGTTAGTTTCGGTAGGCTGAAAACATAGAGCATCCGAAGGCCCAGCCAGCTCCACGTGGGAGTCGAAGGCAGTCTGTGGTTCTGTGGATGCGGTCGTCAGGGGCTGCGTAGGCGCCTCGCTGAAAACCGGAGAACCGGCCTAGAAGAGGCCTCGTTGTCAGTTTTGGGCCTCGGATGCCTGTCCTTGTCTTTGCGCTTTTTATGTAATCCGGTCGTTGGAAGTTCCGACGGCATGGTGTAATTGAATTTACTGTCAAAATAATGTTGGGCAAAATCAAACCGACGTTTAATAGTGCGCTTGTTAAACCTAGCACAAAACCGACAACCAGTGACGTCGTGGTCTGGGCCTAGGCATGGAATACAATAGGAGTGGAAATCCTTATGAGGTATTTGCTTCCCACAAGAAATACAGTTATTAACTTTTACTGACATCAGTCTGAGGCAAGAAAAAGTTTCAACGGGTACTTAGCTTTGTAGAAGACTTCGGTTCTGGATTCGGAATGAAAATCTCAGGAGTCGGCCGACCGGCACATGCGAACTGCTTCTGCTTCGGGCACCGTGCGGCAAGAAAGACTGAAGAAAATGGTGTCGGCTGCATCTTATATACCCCTGTCGCACTGACGTCAGGGAGGAGGCCACAGCAACCACCAGACCACGACTTTGGAACTCAGGCCGACTGGGGAACCGCCTGACAACAGGATAACCCAAGTGCAATGACTGCAGCAGTGTAACACGATGAACATCAGCAGGAACTGGAAAGACCTGCTCAAGTTCTGGCAATGGCATCAGTCCATTCTCCCTAAGTGTGTACACCCATGAGCACAGATCCCACAAGACAAACCAGTCTGACATCTACTGCATATATCTAGTGGACCTTACTTGACTTGGGCCTTGAGTCTTGTTAAGTTGGGGTGGGGGCCTAAGTACACTTGAAGAACATACAAGTGAGACTTTAGGGACTGCTCCTTGGATGCAGAAAGGTTGCAGGAAAGCTCTTGGACACTTGACAGAGGGATGGGTGGTACTGACATGAGACAATGAAGCCTCAAAGTGGTTGGAGGGAGTGCACCTCCCACAGGCTCGTCATCATCCAATAAAATCAACAGCATCTCACTTCTTGAAGGGAAATTAGTGATAAAAGGTTTGAAGGGCCAACTTGGGGAAAGACCTGCCTTTGGAAGGGTGCAAATGATGTCTGACATTTGTGCCCTTCAGTTTATCATGACACTTGAGCATTACCCTTGGGTTGTACAGGGGCTTCTCTTATTGAACTATGTGCTGAAAACTCTCAAAACTGCTGCCATCTTGCAGGATATAAGGAAGGCATGCAGCTTCTACCTCCAGAGTCTTCTGATAGCAGGGTTAAAATACCAGCAACTTATAGCAGTACATTTCAGGTATTCTTTCATCAAGCAGTAGAGAAAATTTGTGCTGGTCATTGTTTATTTGGTGAATGCAAAAAAATCTAAGTTATTAAAGTGTTGTATCAAACTGGGAAAGTTTTTATGACCAACACAGGATAAAGATACAAACAATGAAGGCTCCAAAAAAAAAGCCTACAATGATCTGGCAGGCACACAGACTAAGAACGCAGTCCTTTACTCATACAGAGCACCATCACATGTGCCACTAGAAGACATGCACACCCATGGGAGAGGAAGCAGAGCAGGGGAAAAAAAAGCATCCAAGTTGCAGACTGCAGGAAAGGAATTCCAACAACCAACCTACTCCAAAGGACTCCTGATACTAGCTCTTAAGTGTGACCTTTGTGCGGAGTATCTTTTGTCATCCCACAGTAGACAACTTCAAATTCTCAGCTCAAAATCAGTAGATCAGTGTGCTTCGTCTACAATGAATATCAATATGTCCTTAAAGTCATAACAGCTCCTCTAGTTCAGCAATTCTTGAAGACTGGGAGGAGTTACGCTTTCTTGTACAGCTTTTCTTTCATAAACACCTTTTTGCTTGAAACATTACTCTTTTGGAACCTTAACCGAGATTCCCAATGCTCAAGTGCTCTCAGACATGAACAGAAGTTTTCATCCTAAGATAGCCTTCAACAATATCTGTAATAACTCCTCTATCCTTCTTAGAGTTCGAATTTTCTTTTTCTTGAAAATCTCTAAAGCCTTAATTCTAAGATGCCTAGCTGACGGTTTAAGAATTCATTTACGAATCACAGTCTAGTTTAAGTGTGAAAGTTCACTGCAGCCACCTATCTTGAGCATGGACACTGATTTTGGCAGGACTGACACAAGCCTTTAACTACAAACAGTGATACCGCAAAACAACAATATCAACATTTTCTAAACGATTTGTCCTGGTGAAGCTGGCAGTAAGCCAAACAAGTTACACCGGGCTCCTTGATTTCTCAGCAACAGTCTCCATCTCATCCTGTGGGATTCTCAGGCATCTTCTGGCAAGGAGAGAGATGTAATCCCTCCAATGTGCCTTGGGTCTCCTCCCAGTAGGTCATACTCATAAGGCGCCTTAACCACCTCAACTGACTCCTCTCAGGGTTGTATTCCTAGGTCCTAACAAGTCTGACAAGCTGCCTAATTTACAATGGAGAAGGAACCCAACTATCTTACAAAAGATCTTCGTTTTTGCTGCTTGCATTTACAACTTCACCTTTTCAGTCACAATCAAAAGCATATGACTACAGATGAGGAAGGAGATACTGCCTGAGAGCTTCAAGCTAAGATTCAGGTCACAATTCACTGCCACATTCTGTACCTGCTCCCCCTCACCTGTAAAGGGCAGTCCACTTTTTCCAATAACATAACCATGACTTCTAATGTGAAGGTTTTGATTTTCATTCCAACTGCTTCACACTCGGCAATGAAGTGCTCCAGTGTATACTTGAAAGCAAAGTCACATAGGAGTAAGAATGCATTATCTGCACGTAACAAAGATACCCTTCTCACAACTTCAAACTGGTTACGAACCAAAAAATAACTGTGCCTTGATATTTTGTCCAAGAAAAATCAGAAACAAAAGTGCATGCAAGGCATATTTTTGTACAGTCTTATGCTCATTTTCAAACTTTCTACTGAAGGCCAAGAAATGCTGACACCACTTCTTTCAATCCTGAAATACATGGATAGAATGGCATGTAACAGCAGGCCTGCAACCCTGAACATTGTAGCACTTTCCACAACACATTTCTCAGGACAAGTCACATGTGTACTCCAAGTTCTCAAAACGCCTACAGTGGATATAAAAAGTTTACACACCCCTGTTAAAATACCAGGTTTTTGTGATATAAAAAACGAGACCATAATAAATAATTTCAAACCATTGCCCATCTTTAATGTGACCTATATATAGCCTGTACAATTCAATTGAAAAACAAACACATTTCTTAGGGGAAAAAATATAAAAAAAAATAAAAAATGTATAATGAGCTGGTTGCAAAAGTGTGCACACCCTTAAACTAATACTTTGTTGATGCACCTTTTGATTTAATTACAACATTCAGTCTTCTTGGGTAGGAGTCTATCAGCATGGCACATCTTGACTTAGCAATATTTGCCCACTCTTCCTTGCAAAAGTGCTCTAAATCTGTCAGATTGTGTGGGCATCTCTTGAACACAGCCCTCTTCAGGTCACCCCACAGGTTTTCTATTGGATTCAGGTCTGGGCTCTGGCTGGGCCATTCCAAAACTTTAATTTTCTTCTGGTGAAGCCATTCTTTTGTTGATTTGGATGTATGCTTGGGGTCATTATCATGCTGAAATGTGAAATTCCTCTTCATCTTCAGCTTTCCAGCAGACACCTGAAGGTTTTGGGCCAAATGTGATTGGTATTTGGAACTGTTCATAATTCCCTCCACCTTGACTAAAGCCCAGTTCCAACTGAAGAAAAGCAACCCCAAAGCATGATACTGCCACCTCCATGCTTCACTGTGGGGATCTTTTGGTGATGCGAAGTGTTGTATTTGTGCCAAACGTACCTTTTGGAATTGTGGCCAAAGTGTTCAACCTTGGTCTCATCAGACCAGAACACATTTTCCCACATGCTTTTGGAAGACTTGATGTATTGTTTTGCAAATTTTAGCCAGGCCTGGGTGTTTTTCTGTGTTAGAGAAGGCTTCCAATTTGCAACCTTACTCCATAGCCCAGACATATGGAGAATACGGGAGATTGTTGTCGCATGTAGTACACAACCTGCACTTGCCAGAAATTCCTGCAGCTTCTTCAGTGTTGCTGTAGGTCTCTTGGCAGCCTCCCTGACTAGTTTTCATCTTGCCTTTTCATCAATTTTGGAGGGACGTCCAGTTCTTTGCAACATCACTGTTGTCCCATATTTTCTCCACTTTTTGATGACTGTCTTCACGGTGTTCCATGGTATATCCAATGCTGCGGAAATTTGTTTGTACCCTTCCTGACTGATATCTTTCGACAATGAGATCTCTCTAATATTTTGTAAGCTCTCTGCGAACCATGGCTTTTGCTGTAGCAGGCAACTGAGTAAATGTCAAGAAAATCCTACTAGCACAGCTGAACTTTATTTGGGGTTAATCAGAGTCTCTTTAATTGATGGCAGGTGTGTACCCAAGAAGACTGAATACTGTAATTAAATCAAAAGGTGCTTCAACAAAGTATTAGTTTAAGGGTGTGCACACTTATGCAACCAGCTTATTGTATGTTTTTTTTATTTTTTATATTTCTTCACCTAACAGATTTTTTTCAATTGAATTGTACAGGTTCTAAATCACATTAAAGGTGGGAAAGGTTTTGAAATATTGTGTTCTCATTTTTTATATCATAAAAACCTGGCATTTTAACAGGCATGTGTAAACTTTTTATATCCATTGTACAGATAAGACTATTAAATGCCTGCAATCCCTGTGCTATTTGTACAAACAGAAAGAGTTAATTCACTCATTTATAGCAGACAGAATCAATATTATTCCTTCTGAATCAGTGGCGCTACTATTCGATGAAGCTTCCTTTCCAGCACCCTGTCACATGCTTTCGAAAGAGTGTTATCAAACTACAAGTGAAATACGCTCTCCTAGTCCTCTTTCTGAAAATGAGAGCTACAACCCCAGGATGTCTATGCAGATGTGCTGTACCACCTTTTTATACAACACTGAAAATAACTGTGAAAAACTAAATTAGGTAACTGGCATACAGTGGCACTGCAATAAACAGATCACAGACTCTAATCAGAAAATAAATAAACCACAGTGTCATCTGTACCTTTGGGGAGATTCATCCAATTATAAACCATTACACACTGTAACAACAACTGATTACAGATTAAGTCTCTGTAGGCTGTGTAGTGGTAGGACAATGCAAGACCAATGAAAGACATAGCCAGACTACAGGAAGACTTTCGTAACTTGGAAGATTATGATCAGGTCTCTGATTATAACCAACTTGTGTGTTTGAGACACAAAGGCCAAAAATTCACCTCAACAGTGAAGCTCAAGAAGTAAATTTCTTGGCATGCATTTTGAGAACACATATTGGTGAGACCCAATCATAATTCATTGTAGTGCATAGAGCTTCACCTGCTCCAAGTACTACTAGTTACGGAAAAAAAATATAGGAGAATGAATTGTTTAACTTTCAAAGACAGTAAAAAGCAGCACTGTCAGAATGCTGGCAGAAAAATTATTCCCCTGAAAACAATTGATTTAAAAGCTATTAGACATTTTACTCTGCCACAGATTTTGTTTGTATGGCACAGTGCAATATCTAACAACTTTAAAAGCTGTTTTGCCTCCTGCTGCTGTTCTTTGTTAGCTAGCACTATCAGCTGTCAGTCCCTAGCATGAAACCTGATCTAAACAGAACTAAGGGGTGCTTAACACGCTTTTTCCCCAATATTAGAGTATAATTATGGCAGTCTCAACAACACAATAATTAGTACAGTGAGGGGAATCTGAACTCTGCCATATCTGTTCCAAGTAGTAACAATATTCTAAACTGCTAGTTCTAGTAATGAACAAAAACAGGATAAAAGGTGAAATCGATATCCATTACCATCTAGAAAATTACAAACTTATACATACCATGACTTAATTTTGGATTCACAGCATCATTTCTAGTTATACTGACTTCTGTTTTGTTCTCCATGTTCTCTACAGACAGCTGTCGTTTTAATGTCGATATTCTCTTAGACCGTGGTCTTAAAGTAGCAGTGTCAGTTTGTTCCTTAGATTCAGAATTACAGCTCCCTTTCTTTCCTTTCTTATTATAGGGAATATAAGGACTGTCATCCATTTCATCTCCACCATCACTTTCTGTATTGTTGCTTCTGGATGGTGTGTCATCATTTTCTTTTTCGCCTGGTTTTGTTTGACGAAATGGGGTGACGTGGACACTTTCTTCAAAATCAAAGTCATAAGCATCATTGCAACCAAGAGAGCTGTTCAACACTTCTTTTGCTCCACTCCTTCTGCTTTGTTTTCTGTCTCGACTTTTCGATCTTGCTCTTGTTCTGTTCTCCCATGGCTTTTTTAGTGGAACACTGTTTAGTATTTCTGGTTTTCCTTTTCTTCCTCTTTCTGCCTTTGGTTGGCTTTCGCCTTTCTTTCTACTTACAGTTGTCTTTGATCTAGGTTCAGGTGTTGAATGCTTCATCTCAGACATCAGAACTGGTAGTTCTGCTTCCAGATTTGAGTCTATGAGCAATGAACAACTCTTTCTCGTGTCTTCTGTGTCCCTCTCAAGGTTGCTTTCAGTTTTGTTTGCAGCATCATGATTTTCAAGCTTCTCTGTACTTTTACATACAAAGTTTTCTTCACTGTTGCGTGAAGTTTCAGAATGTTCTTCTACAGTACTAAATACAAATATATCCTCTCTGTGTGAGGACTGTCTTCTTTGACCAGATGAACGGTGGCGGCGGACTGACACACTTCTTGGTAATATATTATTCTCTCCATCATCACCACTGTCAGTTTCCCAGCTCAGACGGCTTGAGATTGTACTAGATTTTTTCTCTATAAAAAGAGCAGAAAGGCAAGAAATGTACAACGTGTAGTATTTTAAAAATTACATAAAACACAAACGTCTACAAATTATTCAACAACTCACTGTAAAAAAAAAACTAAGCAAAGGTAAAAGCAAGGCTTGTAACGCCAGTGATGGCTAAATCTGTTTTACTTACATGAAAGAATGACAACAGAAACAGCACAACACTTTAAACTGTATGCAGAGTAAACTTGGCCACCTGAATGCAGAGCTTCTACATTCATTAACAAGATCACATATTAGATGCTAAGTTGTTGGCTATTTTTTTATCCTTTTATACCATTTTAAAATAGATGCATGGTTATTTTATGGTTATTAAATATAAGAAGGTAAATATTAAAAAAATGGTTTAAAATATTCTCATGAAATGTTCAGGAAACAACTCTACAACAGCTGCTTATTAAATTTCACTGAACTGTAGTCCTAGCTTCAAAAGTAAAGGAACAGTTGTGTTACTTATTTATGTATTTACTGACTGATTGATTGTCATGGGTATCTGGAGTAAAATTTCTTCATGGCAGAATGGCCTTCTGGAGTCTCAGATTCTTTCAGTGCTGCAGGAAACTTTACAGAATCTCAGCCAGATGTTTAACCCCTCTTCTTCAGTTCTTCCCAAGCTGAGAGGTAGTCATGCAAGTAGTACAAGGTCCTCAAAATATCATTGGTACATGAACCCTTCAAATTTTGAGATTGTAAAGTACCTTCAAAGGGATACAAATGTTTGTGGTAGACAAATCTAAATATAACCAATAAAATTAATATGTACAGCTGGTGAAATATTCACTAAAAACACTACTGGGATAAAAATGAACAATAAGAAATAAACTCTAGAAACTTACCCCAACAGAATCAGAGGGACTGGTCGCTATGAGTCATTATGGTTACAGTGACCTCTCCTTGAACGCAGAGCATTTGTAAGATGCTTTCCATGAAGTACATTTGTTTGAGCATACTCGCCATTAAGACTAGATGTTTAACAGGATGACTGCAATACTACAATTGCTTATACATAGGAATTAACTGCTGGGTGGCATCTGCCTTTCTGTCCTGACTTCTAATATTGACAGATGTTTTCATGAGTGCAAATGGCCTTCCTTTACATGTGAAGGACATCTGTAAGACACTCAACATAAAAGGAAGAGGAACCTTGACTCTTATATTTTGTTTTATGGAATAAGAAGTCACACCAAAACAGTGTTCTTAAGTCTTGGGGAGGCATCCAGAACTTATTCATGTAAAAGACTATTATAATGCCCTACAAGGAAGACCTGGCAAAATGTAGAGGCTTTCCTTTACTACTCTCCAAAATAGCTGGGGGATACAGAAATAAATGAATACACAAGCAAGAAAGCAAAAACAATATTCCAAGGACAAGGGGGGTGGCAGAGGATAGCAGGTAGGACCCCCATAATGCAGCAATGATCTTATTCAGACTAATGTTTTTGGCAATTAAAGTCTTGAAGCAAGTGATGGGTGTAATGACTGTACTTTGCTCATCATGAGGACCACTGATGTAATATAATTTATTTTACATGAGAATAGTGCCAAAGTAGTTTATTAGCCAAAGGGTACCCTAAATCCCAGACCTAGCAGTTGTGATAAACCCTGCAAAACTGCAGTGACTAAACCTGCTCTGCTTCTAGTCTGTTATCTAATTCGCTATGCTTTCAAAAACTGTGGAAGTTGGTCCAGGTTATCGCCTCCATTCTTTTGAGCTGAAATATTATTGAAAAAAAAAATTCTGCAGCTACTTACTCACCATAACGTTCCATACGTGTTGCCCATTTTCATTCTTCCTCAACAAATGGGTTCAGATCTGACCCTCGGAATCTAACTCCGACTTGAACTCCTCCATTACCCATAATGCCCCTGACCACTGCAATAGCTCAGGATGAGTTTGCTGCTATTATATAAAATATTATCAGAAAATACAATAATAATTCTAAGAAAAGTGACAGCTGAAAGATCAGAAGCTCAATATGGAACTATGGTTCCCATCAACAATTCTGTCAGGTTTCTCCCAAAGACATGGACAGGGGGAAGGAGGGGGTGAAGTTGAGGAAGAATGAAAATGGACACCACAGTTGGAAAGCTATGGTGAGTACATAATCTCTTTATCTGATAATGTCATTTTTATTTGTTCCTCAATTAATGGGATGGTAATCATGGGTGGCCTTCACAGAAGGAAGTTCCAGAGAACCGTGAAACCAAAAGCAGGTCTATTTCTGGAAATGATGTCCAATTTATAATAAGCAATGAAAGTATGGGTATTAGACCATGTGGCAGCTCCACAAACATCATCAGTGGATGCTCTAGCCCAAAAAGCAGTCGATGTAGATATTGACCTGATTAACTGCACCTTTGGTTGTCTTGGTAAAGTTACTCCCTCTCAAGGAATAAACATAGGAGATACAGTCTGTTATCCATTTAGCCAATGTAGTTTCTGAAACTGGTTTTCCCATTCACTTGTTAGTAAAGGAAACAAATAATTGATCGGTTTTCCTAAACTCCTTGGTTCTGTGAAGGTAAACATGATGTTGCCTATGTACACCTAGAAGATGAAGGGTATGTACGTTTAGAAGATGAAGGGTGTAGTCACCTTTATTTTCAAATTTGGGGAAGAAAACTTGCAAATTTATCACTGGACTGATGTTGGCTTAGGAGGCAACTTTTGGTAAAAAGGAAGGGTTTGTGTGTAAAGTAAACTTATCTTTGTGAAGAAACAAATATGGTGATTTGGAAGATTGAACTTGCTTGTCTTGCAGAAGTTATAGCCACAAGAAAGACATTTTTCCAAGAAAGAAACTTGAGATCTACTTTAGCTGACGGTTCAAAGGGAGAATGTGCTAGAGTTTGCAAAACCAAAGTGAGGTCCCAAGGTGGAGTAGGGTCCTTTACTGGAGGTCAGAGCAAAAAGGTACCCTTAAAAAAGCCTTACATAATTTAATGACGCTAAAGAGAAGTACTATATCCTATGTGACAGTTGGCGATGGCTGCTAACTGAACTTTAATAGTGGAAAAGCTTGCCCTGCCTTGAAAAATCAAGGCAAGGAACACTAGAATAGCAGGAAGTTGGTCAGTAAAAGGATTTATCTCTGTCTCTCTCTCAGATGAGCCCAAAAGGAAAACCTTTTCCATTTACTTTTTCAAATCTTCCTAGTCAAAGGTTTATGAGATGAGATTAGAATTTTTCGAACTGGAGAGGAAAGCATGGAATGTCTAGCCATTACTGGTATTGGAGAAACCGTGTGGTCAACTTGAGGCCAGCAATGTTCAGGTGAGTCTGCCCTTACAGGTGAGATAGGAGGTTTGGACTGGGATCCAGCGTCCAAGGAGGATGTACGAAGCAAGACCAAAGGAAGGGGAACCACACCCATCGAGGCCAGAAGGGAACAATGAGGATTACTGTGTTCTTCAACTGAAAGTCTTTCTGAAGAAACTTAGAGATGACAGGCAGGGGAGGACAAGCATAAAGCAGACTAGAGGGCCAAACAAAGACTAGAGCATCTCTTGGTGACTGTCCCTGAGGTGGGATAAGGGCAAAGAACCTGTTGCATTTGTTGCTGAGGGGAGATGCAAATAGGTCACAGCAAGGATGACCCCATTTGTGGAAGATCATACTCACCAGTGATTGGTTGAGACCACTCGTGAGGCAAAAGGATGGTCCTGCTGAGTTTGTCCCGTAGAAAGTTGGATTTCCCTAGTATGCGCATCGTTACAAGTAAAAGGTTAGATGAGATTGCCCACTGCCATACTCTCATTGCTTTTCCACAAAAGGAGTAGGATCTGGTTCCCCCCTATTTGTTGATGCACCAGACTACCAACATGTTGTCCATTTGTACTGCAATAGTCCGTATAGGGAGAAAGCTCAGAAAGGCCTGCAACGCTAGAAGCTCTGCAGTCATCTCTAGGACACTGATATGCAAATTGGTCTCTTGTGGGTACTACGTGCCTTGAACAGTCCATCCTAACTACTGCCCCCCACCAGCCCAACTGGCAGGCGTCCACAGTCAACATGGTGATCAAAGGTGGAAAGACAAATGGACGCCCTTGACTGATCTCCTCGGAGAAAATCCACTAACCTTCTGCAAGCCTAAGACAATTTTATCGGATATCTTAAAAGGTGTTTATGAAAAGACCATTGCATTGCTAGGGTCCAAGGAAGAATTCTCATGTGGAGATGAGCAGTGGGAATTAAAGTAATTGCAGCAGCCATCGACCTTGCAGCTTTGAGGACCAGTTTTGCTGGGGCAGAAGGAAGCGAAAGAATTTGCCTGATGTGCATCTTCAATGTAAGAACTCTGTTTTGAGGCAGAAGAGCTATAGAACCGACCATGTCTAAACGAGCCCCTATAAACTCCCAAGACTTGGACTGGTTGAAGTTTTGATTTATCCATATTGATAGTGATTCCCAGCAAGAGAGACAGCTGGAAAAAATAGTCTCTGGCTTTACGACCGGATGCCTGGTCGGTGTGGTGAGGGGCCAGTCTTCTAAATAACGAAACCCACTGAATCTGAGCAGTCTCAGGTGAGCTGCTACTGCTGCCATGCATTAGGTGAACACCCTTGGGGCTGTGATGAGACCAACAGGCAGGTCTCTGAACTGAGAATAACTGACTCCCAGATGGAAGTATAAATACCTTCGAGAGTGCCTGTTCATTTTGATGTGATAGTATGAGTCTTGAAGTTTGATTGAGCATATCCAGTCGTCCTTCCATAGGAAGGGTGGAATGGAGTGAACAGTGACCATCTGGAATTTGGAATTCTTTACAAACTGATTAGATAACTCAGATCCAAGACAGGTCTCAGGTCTCCTGTCTCTTTTGGCACAAAAAAAAAAGCCTCGAGTAAATTCCGCATCCTGCTTGGTCTTGGGGGGACCTTTTGGATGACACTTTTGTCTAGCAACTTTCAGATCTCTTGAGCTGCTAAATCCTTCTGATTGGGTGGAACGTCAGGGAGACTTTTCCTCTTTTATACAGGAATCTGTAAAAACAGAATGAAATATCCTCTAGATATGATCCTTTGCACCCAAGAGTCTTTTATGATGGCTATCCAGGCTTTTTGATGAAAAGATAAGCTCCCCTTGACTGTCTCCAAAATGGGACAGTCGGGCAGCCTTTCAGAAGTGCTGGAAGGATCTGTCTGAGAAGGAATCTCAAGATCCTTAATTCTGCAGACCCTTTACTGCGTGGGTGACATCAACCATTGTAGATATTTCCCCCCTCTGCCTCTGGGGCAAAATCCCAGCATGGTTCAAGGAAAGGACCCAAGACATAGACTGTACAGACCAAATGGCTTACAAAAATACAGATTCCTCCTGGGAAGGGGTTTGGGAAGACCAACCATCTTTCTGGGGAAGGATCTCTAGGATGTCTCTGAACAAAATGTCCTTAGGTGGAGATCGGGGGACCCTTCTCCTTCATCAAAATCGTGTCTTCCATGAAAGATTCCTGCAGGGAATCCAAGTGTTTCCTTTTGTACAACTTCTTCTGAGTGAACTCCTCAGTGGGGTATTCTAGTGAGGTATCAGTAGAGACAGGGAGTTTCCGGCTGGGAACTGACTGGAAGCTCACATGGGCTGGCTTTCCCTGAGAGGTAGGATGAACAGAATCAGACACAGGATCCAAAGGCGGACCAAAGGATGGATCCAAAAAGTGGAAGAGTCAAAACTACACCCAGGTGAGAGAAAACCTTCTTCACTACTTTCAGAAGGACCAGGAGAAGCTGAGGACAATCCATTCGGAGCCAAAGCTCTCAGAGCAGAAAATCTCGGGCCCTCCCTGATCCTCTGTTTTAAAGGAGGAGTCGGAGACTAGCTGTCCCCTGCCGACGCCCCAAGGGGAAGCGATGGCTCTAAAAGCTTTGAAGTCAAAGGCAACCCCTCAGATCCAATGTTGACACTTCGACTTTGAGAACTATCGTGCTCTGAGGGGGTAGGAGCTGATCAGATCAGGGATGCTGTCAGAGTGGAAGACAGAGGAATCTTCGGATCCGACGACTCAACTCTCGGGAATATCAGATCCGAGGGCTCCAAAACAGAAGGCCGGACTGAAGAAGGAGCAACCACAGGCTAAAAGAATGGTTTAAGGCTCACGGGTCCGATGGGTGATGGAGACAACAAGACCCTCATCTGGATCTGTGTTCTGAGGAACTTTCTCATCTTCCTTTCCACCTCTGCCTCAGACAGACTTCTGGATGACCTAACAGAGGAGGGTGTGGAAGGTAGGCAAGAACACTTTTTGGGTGTCTCCTGTAGAAAGGGAGACCTCAATCTGAGTGACACCAGTTCAGGAGAAAACCTCAGACTACAGGGGACGGAGGGAATGAAGATGTAATTTATATCGGATATGAAATCTTAGGATCCGAGGTCTTAGGAACCTCCATGGGTGGCTCTGATGGAACAGCAGTCTTTGGAGACTGAACAGGAGAGCGTCTACTGTGCTCCCTGAGCTCTTTATGCCCCTGACATACAGGTACCGGACAAAGAAGCATATGCTGGTAATAAACCCTTGAAAATAAGCTTATTTTTCCAAACACTAATGGCTCTTGAGTTGAAGGAAGCACAAATGGAGCAGGGAGTGTCCAAATGCAATAGGCCTAAGCAATAAACGCACAACCAGTGGGCATCAGAGTTGGGAATCTTATGCCCACAGGAAGTGCATTTCTTAAAACCAAAAAATAAAAATAAAATGGTTGAACTCATGGTAAACCACGCGGTAATAAAAGCAAACAAATGTATTAACAAAAACCACTTGAATCATGCTGAAATCAATGAAGTCAATACAAATTTATTCTTGCTGCAAGTTTAACAAACAGTAAACTTTCACCATGTACAGTTTCCTCAGGCAAATCTAGCAACAACATGAAGTGCATCAGTTTAATATTCTCTAAAAAGATTACATGACTAAAGAATGTCACGACTAAAAAATTAAGTGTTTCAAGATATAATTTTTTATAAAATAAAATTAAAAAACAATCTAAAAATCATAAAAATCTAGAACCATAAAAATCCAGAATCAGGAAAAATCATAAAGTTCAAACTTTCATGTGAATGTCATTCAGTAGAGGCTTCAAAGAAAAGTACAGTTTTGTACCTACCATAAATGTAGATGTTCGAGTACTAATACAGCTGCAGTAATCACAGATGGGTTCTCTGCCGTCAGGCGGTCCCTCGGTCGGCCGAATTCCAAAGTCTAGGTCCGGCGTCGGTTGTTGTCGCTTTCTCTCCTGACGTCAGTGAGGCCGGAGTATATAAGACACAGCCGACGCCATGTTCTTCAGTCTTTCTTGCCCCAGATGTCAGGTGCCCCCAGAAGGAAGGCAATACATAAATTATGTTTATATGTATATACAAGCAATGCAATATAATCCAAAATCAGTAGTTGCAAGCAAATAAACCATAGAAGGATAACCCAGTCAGGTTGTATGAAGAGGGTGTTAGGCCCCATGCCTTTACCAAGTGGGGAAGGAGGGAAACTGTACTGCAGCTGTATTAGCACTCGAACATCTACATTTATGGTAGGTACAAAACTGTACTATGTTCATCGTGCATACAGCTGCAGTAATCACAGATGGGTAGAGTCCCAAAGCTACGCACAGGGTGGTAGGTACTAGGAGGAACTGGGTTGAGCCAGAATGCCCTGCAACACAGCAGTGGCAAAGCCTGCTCTAGTTCTGGAATATAAAGGCAGGTGGTAGTGTTTTGTGAAGGTATGTAAAGAACTCCAAGTGGCTGCCTCCAAAATATCTTTCGTAGGAACTCCTCTGAGGAAGGCTGTAGAGGTAGCTGTAGCCCTGGTGGAGTGTGATCTGATACCTGTAGGAACAGATTTCCCATGATAGGAATAACAAAACCGTATGCAGTGGCCTATCCACTTTGAAATAGTCTGCTTGTAAACTGGCTTCCCTTGAGCCCCTACAGCATAGGACACAAAGAGTTGGTCTGATTTCCTGAAGGACTTTGTTCTGTCCAAATAGTAACGTAGCTGCCTATGGATGTCTAAAGAATGTAGCAGCCTTTCCCCTTTGTTTTGAGGATTGGGGTAAAAGGTAGGAAGGTGTATGGCTTGATTTAAAGATACCCTGGATACCACTTTAGGCATAAATGATGGGTTGGTGCAGAGGAAACCCTGTCCTGATGGAAGATGAGAAAGGGCTGCACCGCCATGAGGGCCTGTAGTTCCGAAACTCTACGAGCTGAAGTGACAGCCAGAAGGAAGGCTGTTTTCCAGGACAAATATTGCAAATCTGTTGAGGCAGCTGGTTCAAAAGGAGGCAATGTTAATTTTTCTAGTATGTAATTAAGATCCCAGGCTGTTATTGGTTGTTTCCTTGGTGGTCTTATATTCTTAGCCCCTCTGAGGAACTGTCGTAAGAGTGGGTGAGAAAATAAAGGAGGCTCCGTGTTGAATTCCGCAGAAATGGCTGAGGCATGGATTTTTATGGAAGAAAATGAAAGTCCACTGTTCAGCAGCTCAGCTAGATACTGTAATACCTGAGGCAAGTTCAGTTTTCTAGGGTCCTGGGCTTTTTCTCATTCCAAGAGCAAAACCGCTTCCATTTTTGGAGTAAGCTTTTCTAGTAGATGGCCTTCTGGCCTCCAAAATGACATCCTGCACCTCCTTGGAGAGTAGGGTCTGTTGTGGTGTTAAGGAATTTTCCATGCAGCGAGATTGAGTGTTTTCAGCTGACTGTGAAGAGTTTTGTAGCTGTGCTGAGTCAGCAGAAGAGGCATTAGAGGCAGGGACCAGGGAGGAGTATGTGTTAGGCTCCTCAGGAGTGGGTACCAGTGATGCCTTGGCCAATCTGGAGCAATCAGTATCATCTTCGGTCTGTCTGCTCTTGCTTTCAAAAGCACCTTGGGCAGAAGAGGCAGAGGTGGGAATGCGTAAACTGTCCATGCTGTCCAACTGAATGAAAGGGCGTCCACTCTCCAGGCCTTTGGATGAAAGGTCCTCGAACAAAACTTTTCCAATTGATGATTCCCGTGGGAGGCAAAAAGATCTATGTCTGGCCTCCCCCACGCTTGGATTATTTCTGTAAACACCTGAGGATGTAACTTCCATTCATGTGGATCTGTCATATTTCTGCTTAGATTGTCTGCCAGCGTGTTTTCCAATCCTGGCAAGTACTGTGCCTGAAGTTCGATTTGCCATTCCAGAGCCAAGTTCCAAAGAGTCATGGCTAGTCTGCACAAGGGGTATGAATGTGTTCCTCCTTGTTTGTTTATGTACCACATTACTGTGGTGTTGTCTGTTCTTATCAGTAATTGTCCTGGATGCAGGAAGTCCTTGAAAGCTGTAATTGCATTTATTACTGCTAGCATTTCTTTTTGATTGATGTGAAGGTGCTTTTCCTTTTGGGACCATTTGCCCTGAATGCACCTGTCCGTCATGTGCCCCAGGCGTAATCTGAGGCGTCTGTTGTGATGACTTGCTTTGCTTGAGGCTTGCAGAATGGGAGGCCTGCGTTTGCTTGACATGCTTGGGCCCACCATAGAAATTCCTTTTGCAAACATGGAATTATTGGTATTATTGTTTCCAAACTGTGACTGTGTTGAGACCATAGGTTTTTTAGGTACCATTGAAGTTTCCCCATATGCAGCTTTGCACATGGGATTAAAAGAATGCAAGATGCCATGAATCCCAGAGCCTGCAAGATTTTCCTTGCAGTAAGCCTGGTACATTTTGCTAGTATTTTGAAGTACTGAGATAGTTGCCCCTGTTTTTCTGGCGTGAGGTAGGCCATCTGGGTGTTTGTGTCCAAGTTGGCACCCAGGAAAGTTATTTTCTGAGATGGTGTTAGCCTTGATTTCTCTTTGTTGATTGTGTATCCCAGAGAATGCAGTAACCATGTCACATATGCCAGATGTTCCAGAAGTGTGTGCTTGCTGTCCGCTTGGATCAGGCAGTCGTCCAAATATGGGTAAATTTGTATCCCTTGAAGTCTACAGTAGGCAATCACTGATGCCAGGCACTTTGTGAATACTCTGGGCGCAGTAGATAAGCCAAAGGGCAATGCATTGAATTGATAGTGGATTGAACCTGCAAGAAATCTGAGGTATCTTCTGCAGCTTTGTCTGATTGGGACATGCAGGTATGCCTCCTTGAGGTCCAATGTTACCAGCCAAAACTCCTTGCCCAGCATGGGAAGAAGCTGCTGTAATGTGAGCATCTTGAATTTTGAATGCAGTAGAAATGTGTTTAGGATGGATAAGTCCAAAATGGGTCTCCAGTCGGTTCCTTTCCTTGGTACCAGAAAAAGTCTTGAATAAAAACCTTGACCTTGTTCGTGAGTAGGTACCTCTTGAATAGCTCTCATGCTTATGAGCTTTGAAATTTGTAGTTGTGCCTCTGCCCTTTGATTTTGTGGCAGGTTTGGCATGCCTCTCATTTTCGGAAGAGTGTGGAATTGAAATTTGTAGCCTCTGTTTATAATGTCCAGGATCCATTTGTCTGTTGTGACAATATGCCAATTGCTTGCAAATAATGCTAGCTTTCCTCCCAAAGGTGCTGCCAGCTGAGACATGCTTGGCATGGAAATGAGGGAGTCATTGGGTTTGCTTCCTGTATTGTTGTGCACTGTCTTCGCCACCTCTTGGTGCTGAAGTTTGCCATTGTCGGCCTCTATATGATCCTTGTGATTGCCCTCTGCCCCTTGTGCGTCTGTATCTACCTCTTTGGGGCTTGTCAGTGGCTGG
Organism: Protopterus annectens; assembly: GCF_019279795.1. Classification (NCBI taxonomy): domain Eukaryota; kingdom Metazoa; phylum Chordata; order Ceratodontiformes; family Protopteridae; genus Protopterus; species Protopterus annectens. The sequence goes on from NC_056732.1 coordinate 556,224,507, forward strand.
AAAGGACCAGTTTTTTGAAGGCCAATTTCTGCTAAAACGTGGTGGTTGGACCTGTAAAAAAGCTTTGACAGTTTGCATAGATTTGGCTTTTCTTCCATTTTCCGTAGTATCTCCTCAGCATTAGTACCAAACAGCACATCCTTTTGTAAAGGAGCATCTAGAAGTTTAGCTTTCACATGATCAGGCAAGTTTTGTTCCCTAAGCCAGGCATGTCTGCGAATGACTGATCCTGTAGCAGCCGCTCTACTTGAGGCCTCTAGGGCATCATAACCACATTGTAAGGTGTGTTTACCCACTTGCTCTGCACTATGCATCATATCCTGTAACTCCTTCAAATCTGGTTGTTCAGGTTGAGACATTTTATTCCTTAATTGTGATAACAGGAACTGTTGATATTTAAGCATATGAGACTGACAATTTAAGGCCCTCATGGCTAGGGTGGCCGAGGTATATACCTTTTTTCCCCACCTTTCTAAAGATCTTGACTCTCTTTCTGCAGGAAGTGGATTCTTGGCAGTGGAGGCCTTCAATCCCTTGGGGCCTTGTGAAATGGTTTCAGGGTCAGCATTATTGCTTTTGAAGAGAAATTGGTGAGAGTTAGGTACTCTGTAGTACCTATCAGGTTTGACTGGTGCAGGAGGCAGAGAATCCGGGTTAAGGCAAGCCTCCGAATAAACATCATCAAGTATGTCCAAAACAGGAGGTATCGCCAGAGGTCTGTGTTGAGGTAACCAAAGAAATTCCCTAAGTCTTTTCTTGGAATCTGAAAAGTCTTGGCCTTCCCAATGGAAGTGTTCCCTCAAAGTGTGCAAGGTTTCCCCAAAGGAAAAATCCTCAGGAGGAGATACAGAAGGAATGGACTGCTCTGCATCCGAATCCTCAAAAGGGGAGTAATAGTGTTCCTCTACATCAGAATGTTCTGATAAAATGGATCCCTGATCAGAAGAGGGAGAATCTTCCTCCACTTTGGGTCTCTTGTCTGGAGGGGGTTGAGAACCCCTGATAAGAGTAATTAAATCCTCAGCCATTTTAAGCATCTGTTTTTTAGGCATGGGACCTGGAGATGGGCCCTGTGCAACAGGCCTCTTGGGATGCCTGGCTGCTTTGGATTTAGTAAAGGCCTTAATAGAAAAAGAAGATGAGGGTCTAAAGACACCATGGGTGGAAGTGAACCTGTCCACATTAGTAGGCTCAACATTAGCAAAGGCTTCGGTGGTTGTAGTCTGGGAAAGGGCCGAGGTACCAGCGGTCTCGGGCACAGAGGACACCGCCAAAGGAGTGTCGTCGGTAGTCAGGGACTGCAAAGGCATCTCGCTGAGAACCGGACCACGTGTAGCCTGTTTTGGCGTGGTGTCGGCTGGGACCGCGGGCCTCGCGTGTCGATCCTTGTCCTTGCGTTTTTTGGACAAAATGGTAGTCGGAGTATCCGATGACATTTTATAATCAAAGGCTTTACCGAAGTAGTGTTGGGCGAACTCCGCCCGACGCTTAATAGTGCGTTTATTGAAGGTAGCGCAAAAGCGACAGCCCGAGACGTCGTGGTCTGGGCCTAAACAAGGTATGCAGAGGGAATGGAAATCCTTATGCGGTATTTGCTTCCCACAAGAAATACAATTATTAACTTTTTCTGACATCGGTCTGAGGCAAGAAAAGTTTCCCCAACGGGGTACTTAGCTTTAATGAAGACTTCGGTTTTCAATATTTCCGTAAATCAGGAGCTGGCCGACCGGCACTTGCGAACTGCTTCTGCTTCGGGCACCGCGCGGCAAAAAAGACTGAAGAACATGGCGTCGGCTGTGTCTTATATACTCCGGCCTCACTGACGTCAGGAGAGAAAGCGACAACAACCGACGCCGGACCTAGACTTTGGAATTCGGCCGACCGAGGGATCGCCTGACGGCAGAGAACCCATCTGTGATTACTGCAGCTGTATGCACGATGAACATCATACCCATTTAACCCAGGGTGTAACTCATCTAATTCAGTCTCATGCATAACATTTCCTCCATGAATTTTATCATGTAACACATATAGAATACAAAACCCAAAACAATGCAGAGGTCCTTTTTCAAGTTGGTGCTTATAAAGGGCATTGGTGACTATCTTCCTTTTACATTCAGACATATGGTTACCAATGCTTTGTTTTAATTTCTGATTTGTTTTTCTTACATAGCTGATATCGCGTAACTTACAGATTGCTAAGTACACCAGCGTTTTAGTATCACAATTGTCTGTAGCCCTTAGTTCATATGCAGTGAAAAAAGCTGGATGGATAAAAGTTTTATCAGTATAGATATATTGACCAAAGGTGGTAAATGTACCTATTGTCACTATATCTATACTGATAAAACTTTAATCCATACGTCATTGCCTGAGGAAGCCATGTATGGTGAAAATTTACCGTTTGTTAAACTTGCAGCAAGAATAAATTTGTATTGACTTCAGCCATTTCAGCATGGTTCAAGTATTTTTTGTTTATATATTTCTTGAAACCTGTCAGCTTCTCAGCCATATTGGAAGAAAAAAGGGCGCACAACAACAATCAGAACAATAACCATTCAAAGTTTAATGGAAAATAGTTTTATCCTAAATAAACTACTACTTTTACTACTACTATTTTTTACTTTTTTTTTTGAAAATATAAGAGAAAAGAGAAAGAAACAGAAGAAAATACTAACAGTTCTTAAGGGAATACCTCCAACTGAAGTAGACGCATTAGAAAATTCTACCAACTATGGTAGAAAATTTTACCAAGAAAATCTTTGGTACAAGAGAGTAAGGGAGATAGTTATAGCAAACAATAAAGTCTAATTCAGAAAAAATATATATTTTATCAAAAAACTCACAAAACCCCTACAACTAAAGAGATCACAATCCCATCCAAACCTGAAGAATGGCAAATGAGATCTGAGGTACTGCAGCGGTCAAGGGCATTATGGGTAAGGAAGGAGCTCGAGAGTCGGATCCTAGAATCTATGGAAGGTGGCAGAGTCCGATCCATTTGTTGAGGAATGAATGAAAATGTCAACATCAAAGATAAAAGTTATGTACTCACTATAACTATGCACTTGTGTTGATCATTTTCATTCTTGCTCAATGAATGGGTCTCAGATCTACACTTGGATCTGGCTTGGCTGCATATCTTCCAGATGCTTGCATCAGACTCGAACTCCTCCCCTTACCCATAATGCTCCTAATCCCTGCATTACCTCAGATTGAGTTTGCTGCTCAATCCGTAAAAGGTTGATTATAACCTACAGAAAGAGGAAGGACAGAATAGGGGCTCAAACAGGAGCAGCAGTTCCAATATTTCTATCAGATCACTCCAAAAGGAAAAGGAGAGGGGGAAGAAGGGTGGAAGTTGAGGAAGAATGAAAATGACCAACACAGACGCATAGTTATGGTGAGTAAATAACTTTTATATCTGATGTCATTTTCACTCACTCCTCAACAAATGGGACAGAGTCTCCAGCAATGATAACCTTGGGTGGCCCTCATGAAAGGATGTTCCCGAAGTACCGCAGAACCAAAGGCAGCCCTGCTTCTAGAAATGAGATCCAACTTGTAATGAGCAATAAAGGTGTGCATGGCCACTGATCTAGTGGTGTGAGCTTTTGGAAGTCCCGGGAAAGGCAGACCTCGTAGAGAATAAACATATGAAATACAATCTGTTAGCCATTTAACTAACTTTAGAAACTGTTTTTCTAAATATATTATGGGCAAAGGAGATGGAGCAGCTGGTTAGTTTTCCTAAAATTCTTTGTCCCATGAAGATAAAAATGAAACTGTCTAGGAACATCCAAAAGGCGAAGCATGTACTCTCCTTTACTGGAAAATTTTGGAAAGACCACAGGCAAATTAATCACTCGGGTGATGTTTGTCTGAGAAGCTACTTTAGGCAGAAAAGATGGATTAATATGTAAGGTGACTACCTTTATTGAATATCAAATAAGGTGGTTTTGAGGAGAGTGCTTGGAGTTCAGAAACTTGCCTAGCTTAAGTAATGGCCACTAAAAAAAAATCTTCTAAGAAAGAAATCTGAGATCAGACCTGGCTGAGGGCTCAAAGAGAGGTTGAGTTAAGCTCTGCAACACAAGTGTAAGTGGTGGAGTAGAATCTTTAATTGGAGGTCTAAGTAAAAAGGTACCTTTAAGGAAAGCTTTGCATAACCTTGGATGATTACAGAGGGAAAACAATACTGCTGGTGTGATAAATAGAGATGGCTGCTAGCTGAACTTTAATTCTGGAAAAACTAGCTCCTTCTTAAAAACTCAAGCAAAAAAATCTAAAACAGCAAGGAACTGGAACAGTAAAGTGATCTAATTCTCTTTGATGTGCCAAAACAAGAAAATCATTTCCATTTACTCTTACATACTTTTCTAGTGGAGGCTTTTTGGATGATATTAAAATCTGGTAAACTGAGGAAGAAAACCTGGGCTGCCTAGCCATCATTGGAATTGGAGAAACCATGCAGTCAGTTTGAGGCCTGGAATGTCTAGGTGAACTGTCCCTGTAGGATGAGATATCAGATCTGGACTAGGGTCCAGTGCCCAAGAAGGTGAGACCACAAAAAGGGGAACTAAACTTGCTGAGGCCAAAAGGGGGCAACGAGGATAACCTTGCTCTTCAACCCGAGTGCTTTCTGAAGGAATTTGGGAATTAGAGGTAAGGGGGCGGGGGAAGTAAACATACAGGAGACTAGAAGGCCAAACTTGGACTAGACCATCTCTTGGTGACTCTCTTTTCGAGGAAATAAGGGCAAAAAAACCTGCTGCACTTGTTATTGAGGGGAGAGACAGAGAGATCGCAGCAAGGCTGACCCCCATCAACACAGACCACTTGTGAGGCATCAGAATAGTCCAGCTGAGCATATTGGCTAGAACACTAGATTTCCCCGGTATGTGCACTGATAGCAGAAAGTGACTGGAGGAGAATGCCCACTGTTACACTCTCATTGCTTCTTGGCAAAGGGGTTAGGACCTGGATTCCCCTGTATATTGATGTACTAGACCACCGACATGTTTGTTTGGATGACAATTGTTCTTAGAGGAAGAGAGCTCTGAAAAGCCTGAAGTATTAAAAGGACTGCTCTCACCTCTAGGGTGTTGATATGCAAATTTCTCTTCTGGAGACCACATGCCTTGGACAGCTCCCCAAGAAATGCCCCCCACCCCCACCCCAACTGGGAGGTGTCCATGGTCACCAGAGCTCCTAGAGGTGAAAATACAAATGGACATCCCTGACAAACTCTGTTAGACTGACTCCACCAGAGCAGGGAGCCCCTGCAAATCCAAGAATGTTTCATATGATGGTTCAGAGGCTGTTGAAGAATCAACCATTAAACTGCTAGAGTCCATTCAAGACTCAGCATGTGGAAATGAGCAGATGGCAGCAGGGTAATTGCCACAGCCATTAACCCTAAGGCTTGAAGAAAGTACAGTTTTGTACCTACCATAAATGTAGATGTTCGAGTGTATATACTGCTGCAGTCATCACACTAGGGTTATCCTGCCGTCAGGCGGTCCCACAGTCGGGCCGAATCCCAAAGTCTTGGTCCGCGGTTGTCACTTCTTCCCTGACGTCAGTGCGACAGGGGGATAAAAGAGGCAGCCGACGCCATTTTCTTCAGTTTTTCTTGCCCCAGATGTCAGGTGCCCCCAACTAGGAAGGCAATACAAATAACTATGCAAAAATACCTTAGTAGATAAACAATAGTACTAGCTGTTAGCAAATACATCATATAGACATGCATCCAATAGACTTGATGTACATGGAGTTATAACTAACACCCTGGTATATAGAGGGGATGGTGGGAGGGTAACCTGGACTGCAGCAGTATATACACTCGAACATCTACATTTATGGTAGGTACAAAACTGTACTATGTTCATCGTGTTATACTGCTGCAGTCATCACACTTGGGTTGAATCCCAAAGCTAAGGATGGGTGGCTGGTACTAAACTGGGTTAGGTGAAGCTAGGATGCCCTGCAGAACTGCAGTGGCAAAACCAGCTCTGGTTTTTGAGTATAATGGAAGGTGGTAGTGCTTGGTAAAGGTGTGCCTCCAGAATGTCCTTGGTTGGAACCCCCCTGAGAAAGGCTGCTGAGGTTGCTGTAGCCCTGGTAGAATGGGACCTAATATTAACAGGCACTGCTTTCCCATGGTGCGAGTAGCAAAAACGGATACAATGTGCTATCCATTTGGAGATGGTCTGTTTTGAAATAGCCTTTCCTTGTGAACCTGCAGCATAGGATACAAAGAGTTGGTCAGTTTTTCTGAAGGTCTTTGTCTTATCCAAATAGTAACGTAGCTGTCTGTGAATGTCCAAAGAGTGAAGGAGTCTTTCTCCTTTATTCTGGGGGTTTGGATAAAAGGTGGGTAAATGAATGGTCTGATTCAAAGCCACACTGGATACTACCTTTGGCATAAAGGTAGGGTTAGTTCAGAAGAGACTCTGTCCTGATGGAAAATGATGAAAGGTTCCACTGCCATAAGTGCCTGTAGTACTGACACCCTGCGTGCTGAGGTGATAGCCAGCAACAGAGCTGTTTTCCATGACAAGTATTGTAGTTCTGCCGAGAAGGCTGGTTCGAAAGGAGGCAGTGTTAATTTTTCTAAAACGAAGTTGAGGTCCCAAGCTGGCATTGGGGGTTTTCTGGGGGGTCTTATATTCTTAGCCCCTCTGAGAAAATGCCTTAGTAAAGAGTGTGAGAATATGGGAGGATCCGTATTATATTGAGCTGAAATGGCTGAAGCATGGATCTTAATGGATGAGAAAGAAAGGCCTTTGTGTAGCATCTCAGTTAAGTATTGCAGTATTTGAGGAATGTTTGGTATCCAAGGATTTTGGCCTTTAACCTGGTTCCATGCACAAAATCTTTTCCATTTGTCTGAGTAAGTTTTTCTGGTGCTGGGCCTCCTGGCCTCCAAAATGACATTCAGGACGTCCTTTGAGAGAAGTGTTGATTGATAATTCAAGGTATTCTCCATGCAGCTAAATTTAAAGTCCTGAGCTGACTGAAGGATCTGAGAGTTTTGCTGAGTCAACAGAAGTGGGAATTGAGGTAAGATCCATGGAGGGCTGTGAGTCAAGGGTCCTTAGTAATGGGTACCAGTGCTGACGTGGCCAGTCCGGTGCAATGAGGATCATTTGTGGTCTCTCTGATCTAACTTTCAGTAATACCTTGGGTCAAGAGAGGTAGTGGTGGGAAGGCATAGACTGTCAATGCTGTCCAACTGAATGATAGGGCATCCACTTTCCAGGCTAGGGAATGATAAGTCCTTGTGCAAAATTTCTGTAGTTGGCAATTGTTGGGGGAGGCAAAAAGATCTATGTCTGGGCGTCCCCACCTTTGAGTTATCATTGAAAATACTTGTGGGTGTAGTCTCCACTTGTGAGGATCTGCCAAATTTCTGCTTAATTCGTCTGAGAATATGTTTTCCTTTCCTGGCAGGAATTGTGCTTGAAGTTGTACTTGGTAAGTCAGTGCTGTGTTCCACAAGGTCATTGCCTGTCTGCATAAAGGGTAGGAGTGTGTTCCTCCCTGTTTGTTTATGTACCACATAACTGTGGTGTTGTCTGTCCTTATTAGTAGTTGTCCTGGATACAAGAGGTCCTTGAAGGCTGTCAGTGCATTTTGCACAGCTAGCATCTCCTTTTGGTTGATGTGTAGATGCATTTGTTTTGCAGACCATTTGCCCTGTATGCACTGTCCTGCCATGTGTGCTCCCCAGGCGTAGTCTGAAGAATCTGTTGTCATAGTTTGGTTTGCTGGAGGTAAGACAAAAGGAAGACCCTTGTTTATTTGACATGCTTGAGCCCACCATAGGAACTTTTTTTGAAGGCAGGGAATGAGAGGTATACTTGTTTCGAGGCTGTGCCTATGTTGAGTCCATACACTTTTCAGGTACCATTGTAATTTCCTCATATGCAGCTTTGCATGTGGAATTAGTTGAATGCAGGATGCCATGAACCCCAATGCCTGCAAGATTTTCCTTGCAGTGAGCTGGGTAAAAGTTGCCATCTTTTTGAAGTATTGAGTCAGTAGTTTTTGTTTGTCTGGCGTTAGATAAGCCATCTGGGCCGTTGTATTTAAGCTGGCACCCAGGAATATTATGTCTTGTGAGGGTATTAGCTTTGACTTCTTTTTGTTTACTGTGTACCCTAGGCAACTTAGCAGCTTTGTTACAAATGCCAGATGCTGTAATAGAATGGCCTTGCTGTCCGCTTGGATCAGGCAGTCGTTCAGATATGGATAAATTTGTACTCCTCGTTGTCTGCAGTATGCAATTACTGATGCCAGGCATTTCGTAAATACTCTGGGCGCAGTAGATAAGCCAAAGGGCAATGCAGGGAATTGATAATGCGTTGTACCTGCCAAAAATCTGAGGTATCTTCTGCAATCTTGTCTGATAGGGACATGCAGGTATGCCTCTTTGAGGTCCAACGTTACCAGCCAAGACTCCTTGCCCAGCATGGGAAGAAGCTGCTGTAATGTGAGCATTTTGAATTTGGGTACCTCCAGGTATGTGTTTAGAATTGAGAGGTCTAAAATGGGTCTCCAGGCTTTGTCCTTTCTTGGTACTAGAAATAGTCTTGAGTAAAAACCTTGACCTTGCTCCTTTGTAGGTACCTTTTGAATTGCTTTCATATCCATGAGAGCTGAAATTTGCTTTTGTGCCTCTGCCCATTGGTTTGGAGGCAGATTTGGCATGCTTCTCATCCGTGGTAAAGTGTGAAAATGAAATCTGTAGCCTCGGGTAATGATATCCAGAACCCATTTGTCCTTTGTTATGATGCGCCAATTTTGTGGAAATAGAGCCAGTTTTCCTCCCAAAGGTGCTGCCAGGGCAATTTTGTTTGGCAGGCGAAGAGGGAAGTCATTGTGTTTGTTTCCTGAAGGGTTGAGATCTTTCGTCGCCACCTCTTTGAGTTGTTGTATGCCATTGTCTAGGCCTGAAAGAACCTTGTGGCTGGCCTCTGCCCCTTGGGCGTCTATACCTACCCCTTTGGGGTCTGTCTGATGCAGGAAAGGACCAGTTTTTTGATGGCCAGTTTCTGCTGAAACGAGGAGGTTGTACCTGTAAAAAATCTTTAACTGTCTGCATAGATTTTGCCTTTTCTTTAAAACTTCCTCTGCTTTGACACCAAATAACACATCTTTCTGCAATGGAGCATCCAATAACTTTGCTTTGACATGTTCTGGTAAGGCTTGCTCTTTTAGCCAAGCATGTCTACGTATTACAGATCCTGTGACAGCTGCTCTACATGAGGCTTCCAATGAATCAAAACGACACTAAGGTATGCTTCCCCACCTGTTCTGCTGCATGCAGCAAATCCTGCATCTCTTTGAAATCAGGTTGATCTGTCTGAGGGATCATTTTCTGCTTTGACTGTGTAATCAAGTACTGCTGGTATTTTAGCATGTGGAATTGGCAGTTTAAGGCCCTCATGGCCAGAGTGGCAGACGTATACACTTTCTTCTCCCATCTTTCTAATGCTCTGGAATCTCTTTCAGAAGGTAGAGGACTCTTAGCAGTAGAGGCCTTAACCCCTTTGGGACCCTGGGAAATGGTTTTGGGGTCTGCAACAGGGCTTTTATATAGCAGCTTATGAGAATCAGGAACTCGGTAGTATCTGTCTGGTTTAGCTGGTGCAGGAGGTAAGGAATCTGGGTTTAGACTAGATTCGGTGTAAACATCATCCAAAATGTCTAAAACTGGAGGAAATGCAAGGGGTCTATGCTGTGGAAGAAGAAGAAACTCACAGAGTATTTTCTTAGAGTCAGAGTAATCTTGGCCTTCCCAGTGGAAGTGTTCCCTCATGGTGTGTAAAGTTTCCCCAAAAGAGTAGTCTTCAGGGGGGGGAGACAGAGGGAATGGACTTTTCAGCATCTGAGTCTTCATAAGGAGGGAAGGAATAATCCTGGTCCTCAGAGTTAGCTGAGGAAATGGATGCTTGGTCAGAGGAAGGATAACCTTCCTCCAGTCTAGGCCTTTTGTCAGGAGGGGGTTGTGAAATAGAAGTTATGTTCTTACCATAACGTTCCATGTTAGTTGTCTTCTTCTCGCCTTCTTCTTGCTGGATGGGTTCGGAGCCGACCTCGGCCGACTCGCCACTCTAAAGCTCGAGAGTTGGTTCCACCGGCTCGAGGCTCCCCTTATATCCCACAATGCTAGGCGATAGTTACCTCAGATCTCGTTTGTAAGCTAACCCCAGCTTATAACAGAAACAGTATAACTGTAAAAAACAGAATCCACCTCTAACAACAGGAAGAAGAAGGGTGACCTACATCCTGAAACAAGAAATATGCATAATAGCATATAGTTAAGAAAGAGGTGGTAGAAAGAGAGGTCATGATCACAACTCCTCTAGGTCTGTCCAGGCAGGGGGAAGGAGGTGGATCGCAAGAAGAAGGCGAGAAGAAGACAACTAACATGGAACGTTATGGTAAGAACATAACTTCTATATGTTAAGTTGTCTATCTCGCCTTCATTCTTGCTGGATGGGACGCCCCTAGCACCTTGTCCCGGGTGGCCTAACGGAACAGACTCCTGAGAACAGTGGAACCAAAATTAGCTCTATGCCTAGAAGCTAAATCCAACTTATAATGGGAAATAAAAGTGTGAGGAGTAGCCCAAGTAGCCGCTGCACAAATGGTGTCAATAGGCAGTCTGTCTTGAAGGCTAGAGAAGTAGCCAAAGCTCTGGTGGAATGGGCTTTAGGCTTATTAGGCAGTTTTGGTGTCTAATCTCATAAACAAGGGTAATCAGAGATGTTAGCCATCTGGATAAAGATACCTTTGAAACTGGAAGTCCCTTTCTGCTTTCCGCATAGGAGACAAACAGCTGATCAGATTTTCTGAATTGTTTCGTCCTGTCCAAGTAGTACCTTAATTGACGATGAACATCCAGACAGTGTAATTTTTGTTCAGACCTATTTGAATACTCCGGGAAAAAACAGGGAGGTCGATGCATTGGTTTAGATTTGATGTTGAAACCACCTTAGGCAAAAGGACGGGTTAGTTCGTGAGGAAACTCTGTCCTTATGGAACACAAGGTAAGGAGAACGACAACTGAGTGCTTGAAGTTCTGAAATTCTTCTAGCTGATGTGATAGCCACCAGAAAGAGAGTTTTCCATGATAATAACTTTAAGGAACATGAAGCTGCAGGTTCGAAGGGGAAAGAATCAAAGAAGCAAGAACTAAATTTAGGTCCCAAGGAGAAGGAGGATTTCTTACAGGAGGTCTGAGAAGAAAAACTCCTTTCAAAAAGGCTTTGCAGAGTTTGTGGGACATTAGGGCAGATTCAGAAATACCCACATGGAAATTAGAAATAGCTGCCAATTGAACCTTAAGAGTAGATGGAGATGAACCTGCATGGAAGAGTTCAGCAAGAAAATCGAGGACTAGTTGGATGGAAGCGTGAAAGGATCTACGTCCTTTCCTTGTGCCCAATATGAAAATCGTTTCCACTTACTCAAATAAATCTTTCAGTGGAAGATTTATGGGAAGCTATCAAAATATCTCTAACAGAGTGAGATAATTGAGGAAGCCTGGCTACGGTTGGAAGTGGAGGAACCAAGCAGTGAGGTTCAGAGAGGGAGGAGCGATGAAACTGACCCGACTGATGGATCAAAAGATCTGGAACTAGGTCCAGATTCCATGGTCGCTCCACAAGAAATCGATGCAGAAAGGGGAACCACACTTGTCGAGGCCAGTAAGGAGCAATGAGGATCAATGAGGCCTTCTGAGCGATAGCTTTCTGTATTACTTGAGAGATCAGTGGGAAAGGAGGAAATGCATACAGAAGTCCCGGGCCAAACTTGGACTAGCTGGTCCCTGCTGGGTTGGCCTGGTAAGGGAATAGAGTGAAGTATTCTCTGCACTTGCTGTTTTGGGGAGTAGCAAAAGATCGCAGCAAGGCTGACCCCACTTGAGAAAAATCTCTCTCACTACAGAGTCTTTCAGAGACCACTGTGAGGCATGAGAATAGCTCTGCTCAACTTGTCCGCAATGTGATTGGACTTCCGGGATGTGCGTTGCTATCAGAAAACGCTGAGAAGAAATCGCCCATTGCCACAGTCTGAGTGCTTCTCGACACAGGGGTATGATCTGGTTCCCTTGTTTGTTGATGTACCACACTACAGACATATTGTCTGTCTGGATTGCAATCGTTCCCAAGGGAAGAGAGTGTTGAAGGGCTTGCAACGCTAAAAGCACTGCTCTCATCTCCAGAACATTTATGTGCAAGTGGCATTCGTTTGGTTGCCATGTGCCCTGGACTGTCCTGCCCTGATAATGCCCCCCCCACCCGATCAGGGAGGCATCCGTTGTCAGAGTAGCAACCGGAGGAGGTGGAACAAATGGTCTCCCCAACAGGAGCTGGGGGGAAGACATCCACCACATGAGATGCTTTTGCACGCGTGATCATAATGGTGTGAGACATTGGAAGTTCCTGGTATGACCATTGAGAAAAGAGCATCCACTGAAGGATCCGCATGTGGTATCTGGCCAATGGAAGGAGGGTATGGCCTGCCATGATTCCCAACACCTTTAGAACTAACCTGGCTTTGGCTCTGTTGTTGTTGAGAAGTAGTGATACCAATTTTTGAATGTCTGATATCCTTTGGTTCGTTAGTGTTGCAGACATGTTTACAGTATCTAATTTTGCGCCTATGTAGGTAATAGTACGACAAGGTGACAAAACAGACTTTTCGCAATTTATTGAGATACCCAGTCTTTGACAGATGAAAAGTGTAATCTCTGGCCATCAGAAGGAGATGCTTGGTGGGAGCTGGGAGGAGCCAGTCGGCTAAATATGGAGACACCTGGAATCCTTGTCACCTCAGGTGAGAAGCTACCACTGCCATGCATTTGGTAAACACCGGGGCAGTGGTGAGACCAAAGGGCAGGGCCCTGAATTGAAAATGACTGGTTCCCAGCCTGAAGCGGAGGAATCTTCTGAGCGCCTGTTCATTTTATGTGATAGTACGGCCCTGAAGGTCTATAGAGCACATCCAGTTTCCTTTTCCCAATAGGGGAAGAATGGATTGCAGCGTGACCATCCGGAATCTTGTTTTCTTGACTGATCTGTTCAAGATACTGAGATCCAAAATTGGTCTCCAGTCCCCTGTTTTCTTTGGAACTAAAAAGAACCTTGAGTAGATTTCGGATCCTAGTTGGTCTGCTGGCACTGGCTGAATAGCTCTTTTTGCAAGCAGTTTTGAAATTTCCAAAGCTGCAAGATCCCTTTGAGCGGGTGGAACATCTGGAAGGGATTTTTTTGACTGATTTGGAAAACGAAGAAAGGGAATAGAATAACCTTCGGAAATGATGGACTGTACCCATTTGTCTTGTGTCAAGGATAGCCAGGCTTCTGAGTACAGTGACAATCTTCCCCCGACTGCCTCCGAAGATGGGCAGTCGGGCAACACCTCAGGGATGCTGAAAGGGCTTCTCGGAGAACGTTTCTCGATTGCCCTGGTTCTGCGGACCTCCTCTGCCTCTAGGGCGACGTCTACCATTGTTGTTCCCCCTCTGCCTCTGGCGGGAACCGACTCTGTCGTCAGGCGAAGTCCCTTGGGATTGTTTACGAACCACATCTTTCCCCTTCTGGCCTTTGGGGTAAGGCCTAGAAGGAGTAGAAAACGGACTCCGACGGCAGAAAGGGTCTTGCCATCAGTCTCGCACCTAGTCAGGGTTTCTTTCACTTGTGGACCAAAAGAGATGATCCATCAAAGGGGAGTTCGTGAAAGACGCCTTGAAAGGTTCCGAAAATTGCATAGCCGCATCCAGGCGTGCCTCACGTAAGGCTACCCCTGTTCCTGCTGCTCTGCTCGCTCCATCGGCCGCATAAGAGAGGAGGCGCATGGAGGAGTTGGAAATAGAATTATGATAGCCAGCTGCGTGTTCATTTTCTCTTGAAACCCGCAGCTGTAGGGTCCTTCAGCATTTCACTCGCTTCTTTGATCAAGTCTCTTTGAAGACGAGTGAAATGGCACAGGTAATTCAGCTTAACGATAGTAAATGTCGCTGAGGAGAACATCCGCTTCCCGCACCTATCCATGGACCTAGATTCCTTGTTAGGTGGATGGACAGGCACTGAAGGATCAGCCAGTTCCTTCTTTGTGGCGGCAACCACCATAGCATCCACAGAGACTCCTTTTGATAAAAATTCCTTCACTGTTGAAGCTGTGATGAATTTGGAGGGTCTCCTGCGAGTGGACTCCACTGAATCAGGAGCCGCCCATGCCTTTTTTGCAACCACCTGCATCAGGGGGTCGAAGCGCCGGGACACCCAGGTGGTGGATGCACGAGAGCCAGACGCCTCAAGATACACAGATTCGGTCCTCCGAAGGGTTGAGGGCTGGCCAATTTCCCTCTGTTTAAGGATCTCCAGAATGTCTGCAAATGAGACATCTTCTGAAGGGGAACGGGGGGAAGCCTCAGAATCATCCAGATCAGTGTCCGAGGTGATAGACAGAGGTGAGTCAATGTGCTTCCTCTTGCACTTCCTCTTCCGAGGGGCTCTTCTGCCAATTCAGGAGACGCCTCGGAAGTGGATGCAACCCCCATAGGCAGCTCCTGAGGACTTGGCTCTCTGCGCTCAGGGATGAGGGAGTGAGTCGACTTACCCTGAGGCAGCATAGAGGAGGGGCTGACGGGCCGACTGTGGAGTAGAGCCAGGATCAAACACAGTCCGCATGACGTCGAAAGCACCCCTGTCAGGCAGAGCCTGAGGACCCCGGTGCGAGGAGCTAAGGACCTCCCTCGGCACCGACAGTGATGGCTCCGAGGCCGATGTCGGAGCCGAACTCACCAGCGCCAAGCACCGAGGGAGGGGTCGGACAAGGGTCCGATGCCACTCACCCCTCGAGCCGACGAGGAAGTCGGCGCCGAGATTCCTCCATGGAAGAAAACGGAGCGACGGAGCCAAAGACAATTGTCTCGGCCCGAGGTAACCACAGTCTCGGTTCCGACATCGACCGGCCCGAGCTCAAAAGAGTCAAGGAGGAAGGAGTTGATGGACGGGACAGGCACCGACTGATGAGTCGGGCTCTGAAGCACCTGGGCTAGTGCCTCAGACTTGAGTAGTCGACTCACCACCCTCTGAAGGTCATGATCGGACAACCTCGATGACCTAGAGGAATGAGACCTGTGGCCCGCTCAGACAGCAGGGAGATCCTGGAGCCGAATGAGCGGAGCCAAGAGAAGGTGACCTAGACCTCTTTCTGGTTGCGGCTCAAGATCTTGTCGGAGCCGACACGGGTACTCGATAACCTCGCTCCGCCGAGCGAGGAAGCCACAGAAACTGTGGACTGAGTCTTATCGGCTCCAGCCGGGGCCGATAAAGGCAAAGGTTGAACAACCTGGGGTCTCGGCTCTGAAGCCGGAGCCAAGACCTCGATGCTTGGAGGGCTTCCTGTTGAGACAGACAGGGAATCCTCAGGCTTCAACAAGCCTCTCAATATGAGTTTGTTTTTCCTTTCCTGCAGGACCCTGGAGCTGAAGCCATGGCAGACAGCACAGGAGTCCTGCAGGTGCAAAGGCCCCAGACAATAGACACAAGAAGTGTGAGCGTCTGTCAGAGACATTTTCTGACAGCACGCATCACACTTCTTGAATCCGGAGACCTTTGCTTCTTTAGACATAGCCTAACTAGTGAACACAAACACACACTCAAACACACCAGTTATACCCTGTCAGAAAAAAAAAAAAAAAATTACTAAAAATAAAGTACAATAAACAGTAGCTTAACTACACAAACACTCCCTAGGGAAGGGAAGGCCTAAGGCCCAAGGGAAGAACTAAAGTTCTTTTAAGAAAAAAACGGGAAAAAAAATTAGGTCGGGGATAAGGTTCAATGAACTACACTAATTTGACAATAATTAAACTAAAAAAGGGGGAAACAGAGTAACTTTAAATAGAAAAAGCTTAAACTCACCAGGAACCGGTAGAACAACCAACCTCGAAGCTGTAGCGGCAAACGAGATCTGAGGTAACTATCGCCTAGCATTGTGGGATATAAGGGGAGCCTCGAGCCGGTGGAACCAACTCTCGAGCTTTAGAGTGGCCGAGTCGGAGCCGAGGTCGGCTCCGAACCCATCCAGCAAGAATGAAGGCGAGATAGACAACTTAACATCCCCTGATAAGGGTAATTAAATCCTCAGCCATCTTAAGCATCTGTTTTTTAGGCATAGGGGCCTGTGGGGGGGGGGGTCCGTGGACCCGGTTTCCTAACTTTTAAGGGGGCTTTAAGTTTAGCATAAGACTTAATAGAGATAGTTGTCGGTTTGAAGACACCTTCAGAAACCGAAGGCCTGTCCAAAATCTCCGGGTCACCGTCAGGGTTGGCGTCCAAGGGGTGAGAGGGAACCGGCTCTTGAGGCCCAGCTGATTCGGTCTGGGAGGCAGTCAGAATTTCTAAATCAGCGGTAGTCAGGAGATGCGTAGGCACCTCGCTGAAAACCGGAGAACCGGCGGCAGGCCTTGCTGAGGCCTCGGTATCTGGTCTTGGCCTTGGTTGCCTGTCCTTATCCTTGCGTTTTTTAATCATTGCTGATGTCGGTTGCTCCGACGACATGCTATAGTTAAATTTTCTGCCAAAATAATGTCGGGCGAAATCTGCCCGATGCTTGATTGTACATTTGTTGAACCTAGCACAAAACCGACAACCAGAGACGTTGCGGTCTGGGCCTAGGCAAGGGATACAATAAGAATGAAAATCCTTATGAGGTATTTGCTTCCCACAAGAAATGCAATTATTAACTTTGTCTGACATCGGTCTGAGGCAAGAAAAGTTTCCCCAATGGGGTACTTAGCTTTAGAGTAGACTTCGGGCTGAAATTTGATTCGAAAATCTCAACAGCTAGCCGACCGGCACTTGCAAACTGCTTCTGCATCCGGCACCGCACGGCAAGAAAGACTGAAGAAAATGGCGTCGGCTGTCTCTTTTATCCCCCTGTCGCACTGACGTCAGGGAAGAAGCGACGACAACTGACGCCGGACCAAGACTTTGGGATTCGGCCGACTGCGGGAACACCTGACGGCAGGATAACCCTAGTGTGATGACTGCAGCAGTATAACACGATGAACATCCAGCTTTGCTGGGAGAAGAAAGGTGTGAAACCATCTAAGTCACATGCAATCTTAAGGTCTGAACTGTTTGTTGAAAGAAAAGCCAACTGAATGGTTGTGTCCAGGCGAACACCTATAAACTCCAAAATTTGAACCAGTTGGAGATGGGACTTGGAATAACTGACTGTGATAACTAAAGACTGACATAACTGGAGTAAGTAGTCCCTGGTTTTTTTGAGGAGATGCCTGGGTAGGGTGGTAAGGAGACAGTCATCTAGATAAGGAATCACTCTGAAAATGAGCAGTCTGAGATGAGCTGCTACCACTGCCATACATTTGGTGAACACGCTGGGGGCTGGGGTGACCCCAAGAAGCAGGGCTCTGAAATGATAATGACTGGCCCCCAGCTGAAAGCGCAGATATCTCCAGGAGGATCGGTTCATTTTGATGTGATGAAGCAGAATAGGCAGAACCGTAACCATCAGAAATTTGGAGCTCTTTACAAACTGATTTAGATTGCCGAGGTCCAAAATGGGCTTCAGGTCCCCTATTTTCTTTGGCACTAAAAAGAATCTTAGGTGGTCCAAATCCTCTCTGATCTGGTGGGACCTCCTGGATGACTTTTTTGTGTAGCAGCTTTTGAACTAATAGAGTTGCAAATTCCCGCTGATTGGTTGGAACATTGGGGAGATTTTTCCATTTGTGTGGAGGGGTTTTAAAAAGAAAATGAAATATCCTCGGGATATAATTCTTTGCATCCAAGTGTCTTTTGTGATGGATACCCAGGCTACCAGTAGCAAGAACAAGCATCTTGGACTGTCCCACAAGAAAAACAGTCGGGCAACCGTTTAGGATAGCTGAAAGGGTCTATCAGAAAAGGAATCTCAAATCCCTCGGTTTGGCAGGCCACCTCTGCAGTGAAGGTGGCATCTTCAATTGGAATCCCCCCTCTGCCTCTGGGGGAAAATTCCCCTTATGGGTCTTGAAAAGCTGCTTGTGATTTTTGGAACCACATCTTCATACCACCACGCTGATTCCTAGAAAAAGATCTCTGTTGGATAGAAAAACAGATTCCCATGGCAGACAAAGTCTTTCCATCTTGCTCACTATGGGAAAGTGTTTCTTTTACTGTGGGCACAAACAAAGGAGATCCATCAAGGGAGGCATTGATGAAGGAAGACTTAACGGTCCCAAAAGTCACACAAATGCATCCAAACAGGTCTCCAGATGGCTAAGCCTGAACCCACTGCCCGTGAGGAGCCTTCCACTGCATGAGAAATCAACTCCATGGATGCTCTAATCGACTGAAGGGTGGCCAGCTGTGAAGAAAATTGTTTCTGTTCCTCTGCTGACATGGACCCAGGTGTAGACTTACAGTTACTTAATCAAGTCTCTCTGCAATCTGGTAGTGTGTGCCAAGTAATTCAGCGACTGTAGAGCAAAGGTCGCTGAGGTGTAAACGCGCTTTCCGAGCATGTCCATCACCGTAGACTCTCTATTAGGAGGATGAAAGTACAGCTGTGTGCACTTATCATAAATGTCAATTTTCGAGTGTATTCACTGTTGCAGTCCTGACTTGTGGGATTTCCTACTGTGCAAGCCCTTAGCCAGCCCAACTACCAGAGTAAAAATCTCCCTCCTCTTAAGGCGGGTGGACGCCCTACTCTAATGTCAGTATGCTTGGGTATAAAGCGAGCCAGCCAACACCTTTACATCAGTTTTTTCTTGCCCCTTAGAAGGCATGAGCCCTCAGGATGAAAAAATAAACAAGGGACAAAGGTAGAAAAAGGGGCCTGCATGGTAAACACCCAGGGAATCCTATGGTTAGTGCAGAAAATATAAGCAGGCTACCACTGTGGGCAAAAAAACGGAGGATGGAGGGTAGGAAAGAAGACTGCAACAGTGAACACACACAAACATCTACACTTATGGTAAGCACATACACAACTGTACTATGTTTTTCGTGTTTTACTGTTGCAGTCCTGACTTGTGGGATGATTCCCAAAGCCGAGATGAGGGTGGAAGGTAGATCATGGAGAGGATGCCCTGCAAGTTGGCAGTAGCAAATCGTGCTCTAAACTTGGAGAAGGCAGATAAGTCAGAGTTTGATAAAAGTATGCACAGATGACCAGGTAGCAGCTTCCAAAATGTCTTTGGAAGGTACTACTTTCAAGAAGGCAGCAGAGGTAGAAGTGGCCTTAGTAGAGGAGTCCTTACAGTTTCAGAGGCTTCTTGTCATGATGGCTGTAACAAAAAGAAATACAGTGGGAGATCTACTTGGAGACAGTCTGTTTGGAGACTGGTTTCCCTTCAGAGCCAATGGCAAAGGACACATTGTTGGTCTGATTTCCTGAAAGATTTAGTTCTGTCAAGATAGTAGTGAAGCTGTCTGTGCACACCCAAGGAGTGAAAGATTCTTCCATCTCTGTTCTGAGGCTTGGGGATGTATCTGTGACCACCTTGGTCATAAACGATGGATTAGTCCTGAGTGATACTCTGTCTGGGTAGAATATGAGAAAAAGTTCCACTGCCATGACAGCTTGTAACTCAAAGACCCTTGTAGCTGAGGAGATAATCTGGAAGACTGCCCTTTTGCTGGCTAAGAATTTTAAATCAGCAGAAGCTGCAGGTTCAAAGGGGGTAGCGTCAGTTTTTCTAGAACAAAACCGAGGTCCCATGGAGGTGTGGGTTGTCTCCTGGGAGGCCTGATGTGGACCATTCCCCTAAGGAATTGTTTGATCAGGGGGTGGGAAAAACTAGGAAAAAGAGAGAGATGTGTGCTGAAATGATAGAGGGTAGCCAGGTAATCTAAAATGGCAGAGATATTGGCTGATTTAGGACAGAGGCCTTGCTGCTGACACCAAATTGAGAATCTTTTCTACTTGGCTCAGTATGATCTCCTAGTACTAGGTTATCTAGCCTCCGATAATGTTGTTAAGGTGCACTCAAGAGTAGTATTTTGTGGAATTATCCAGGCTGAGAATTTTGAGTGTGTGTAGGTTGGATGCACAAACCTCCCCCTGTCCTGAGTCAGAAGGTCCACACTCTGAGGTGACTACTACAGTTTTACATTGGTTAAACTCAGTAGCAGAGGATACCAGTGCTGTCTTGGACAGTGTGGGGCTATCAGGATGACCCATGGACCTTCTTCCCTGATTTTTAGGAGGACTTTTGGAAGAAGAAGCAGGGGAGGAAACGCATAAAGGTACAGGTGGCTCCAAAGGAAGGAGAAAGTATCGGTCCTTCCAGGCTGTGGGTGGTTTGCGCCTGGAAAATAATCTTTTCAGTTGAGCATTTTCTTTGGTGATCCCCATTTCCAGACTCTGCTGATGCCAATGCCACTTGTGGTGAAAGTTCCTGCTGAGATGATCTGCCAGAGTTGTTTGAGTCCCTGGGAAGTATTGTGCCATGAGTTGCAAACCTAGACAGTGAGCCATCTCCAGACCTGCATCGCTAGTTGACAAAGAGGGTAAGAGTGGGTGCCCCCTTGTTTGTTTATGTATCACATAACTGTGGTGTTGTCTATTTAACTAGGAGGACCCCTGGTTTCCACTGATCTTTGAAAGCCACTAGGCTCCTTTTGCGCTTGCCATCAGTTCTTTCCACTTTATGTGCTTTTTTCTGAACTGATCTTCCCATCTACCCTGGGATTGTAGACATTGGAAATGAGCCTCCCAGGCTGTCTCTGAAGCATCTGTAGTTAAAATTTGGCACTGAGGGATGAACCTGAAGGGAAGACCCTGGTTCTGGATACATGCCCATGACCACCATGCAAAGTCCTCCTTAAGGCAAGGGATCGGTGGAATTTCTGTCTCCAGTGACTGAGAGTGGCGGCACCACAGATTCTTGAGGTACCACTACAGCTTCCTCGTGTAGCCTAGCCAGAAGGATCATGAGGATACAAGATGTCATGTAGCCTAGTGTTCTGAGGAATTCCCTAACTGATCAGCATCATCTCTGCATGATGTCTTGGAAGTATTGGGTCAAGAAGGAGACCTTTCATGAAGGGAGGAAGGCCTGTTGAAAGGAGGAATCCAGAACAGCCACCAAGAAAACCATCCTGGTGGATGAACCAAGTGCCCCTTTTTTTCAGTATTCTGGTGGATGGGTCTTACTGTATTTGCAAAGATTTATGGTGAACCCCAAAGAGATGAGGAGGGTCTGAGTGAAGGCCAGAGAGCTTTGACTGAAACATGCCTTGAATGAGGCAGTCGTCCACAAAGGGGCAAATTTTGATCCCTCTTGTTCTGTACAAGGTGATCACAAGAGCTAAACACTTTGAGAAGACCTTGGTAGCAGTGGAGAAGCCAAAGGGCAGCGCAGAGAATTGAAAGTGACTGGTATCTGCCCTGAAGCGAAGAAAACTTCTGCAAGACTCCTCTACGGCAATGTGCAAGTAAGCATCTTTTAGGTCTAAGGTGACCATTACGGCCTGAGGGGCTATCATAGGAAAAACTTTTTGAAGAGTCAACCTTTTGAATTTTGATACCAGCAGGGACTAATTAAGGGTGGACAGGTCTAGGATAGGGTGCCCTTTCTGGGAACTAGGTATAGCCTGAAGTAGAACTCTTTCCCTGTTTGATAATCTGGTACTGGTTCCACTGAGCCCTGTAAGCATAGGTTGTGAATCTGAGAAAAGGCCTCTGCTCTTTGATTTTGTGGAACATCTGGGTAACCAGAGTATCTTAATGACTGTTTTGAAAGTGAGCCTGTAACCGTCTGAGATAACCTTCAGAAAGTACAGTTGTGTACACTTACCATAAATGTAGATGTTCGAGTGTATTAACTGTTGCAGTCATCACACCTGGGTTATCTGCCTGCAGGTAGCCCTCAGTCAGCCCGAATACCAGAGTCTTGTGATTCCTTGGTCGGATGCTGTCGCCTCTTCTATGACATCAGGTCGTTATGGGTATAAAACATGCAGCCGATGCAATTACATCAGTTTTTCTTGCCCAAGATGTCAGGTGCCCCCAAAATAGGAAGCAACTGCATGGTGTGGAACACCTCCAGTAAAAAGTAAATACCATTGCCATAAGCTATAGCCAAAAAAGAGGATAGGTAGAAAGTATAGAAAAGACAGGGGGCTAGAGGGAGGGTAACCAGGACCGCAACGGTGAATACACTCGAACATCTACATTTATGGTAAGTGTACACAACTGTACTATGTTCTTCATGTTTCATTGTTGCAGTCATCACACTTTGGTTGATTCCCAAAGCTGAGGAAGGGTGGAGGCAGTCAAGAAGTATTAGGGCTGGCTAGCAGGCCTTGTAAGACTGCTGTGGCAAATCCAGCTCTGGATTTAGAAAAGATAGGTAAATGGCAATGCTTGTTGAAGGTGTGTACAGAACTCCAGGTTGCAGCTTCCAGGATGTCCCTGGTAGAGACTCCCCTGAGAAATGCTGTAGAGGTTGTGGTAGCCCTAGTGGAGTGTGTTCTGATCCCCTGTGGGGTAGGTTTTTCATGGTGCTTGTAGCAGAAATGAATGCAGTGTGCTATCCATATGGGGATGGTTTTCTTTGACATGGCCTTGCCCTCTGCCCCTGTAGCAAAGCTGACTAGCAGCTGGTCAGATTTTCTGAAAGGTTTAGTCCTGTCAAGGTAGAACTTAAGCTGTCTGTGCATGTCCAAGGAGTGCAGGATCCTTTCCCCTTTATTATGAGGATTAGGAAAGAAGGTTGGTAAGTGGATGGATTGGTTTAAAGCCACACTGGATACCACCTTGGGCATAAATTATGGGTTAGTCATGAGGGAAACCCTGTCCGCATGGAAGATAATGAAGGATTCCATAGCCATAAGGGCCTGCAACTCCGACACTCTTCTTGCTGAAGTGATGGCTAGAAGTAAGGTTGTTTTCCAAGAGAAGAATTTTAACTCCGCTGTAGCTGCAAGCTCAAAAGGGGGAAGCGTGAGCTTCTCTAGTACAAAGTAAAGATCCCAGGCAAGAGTGAGAGCTCTCCTTGGTGGTCTTAGATTGTTAGCTCCTCTTAGGAACCGTTTGACCAGAGGGTGAGAAAAGAGGGGTGGCTCAGTACTGTAATGAGCTGAGATGGCAGAGGCATGAATCTTAATGGAGGAGAAGGATAGGCCTTTGTTGAGCAGCTCTGCTAGATAGTATAGGATTAGAGGTAAGGTAGGCACAGCTGTGTCCTTTCCCTGAGCCACTTTTCTGAATAGGATTTCCTAGTACTAGGCCTCCTGGCCTCTAGGATGACATCCAGCACCAGTTTGCCGAGGGTTCCTGGTGATGTATTCAGGGAATAAGCCAGGCTGCTAGGTTCAGGGTTTGCAGCTGAGGATGCAAAATCTGGCCCTCCTGCTGGGACAGCAGAGAAGGGGTCTGATGCAGGTGCCAGGGTGGCACTGTTGTCAGACTGCGTAAAGTGGGTACCAGTGTTGGCGTGGCCAGTGTGGTGCAATAAGGATTGTCCTTGCCCTGTCCTGTTTGATCTTGAGTAATACTTTTGAGAGGAGGGGCAGAAGGGGAAAGGCATAGATTGATAGGTTTTCCAATGTAAAGGACAGGACATCCAATTTCCATGCTTGGCTGTGGGGGGTTCTGGTGTAAAATTTTCAAAATTGATGGTTCTGGGGGGAAGCAAAGAGGTCCACCTCTGGTGTCCCCCACCTGTGGATTAGAAGCTTGAATGAATTGGGTTCCAGTTTCCACTCATGTGGGTCCATTAGATTTCTGCTTAAGTCGTCTGCCAGTCAATTTTGTTTGCCGGGCAGGAATAGAGCTTGCAGGTGCACTTGGTTGCTCAAGGCTGTGTTCCACAGAGTCATGGCTAACCTGCAGAGTGGGTAGGAATGAGTGCCCCCCTGCTTGTTTACGTACCACATGACTGTAGTGTTGTCTGTCTTTATCAAGAGTTGGCCTGGAAAGATAAGGTATTTGAAGGCTTTCAGGGCATTCTGTACAGCTAACATTTCTTTTTGATTGATATGCAGGTGCATTTGTCCTGGGCTCCATTTGCCTTGAATGCATTTGCCTGTCATGTGAGCCCCCCATGCATAGTCTGATGAGTCTGTTGTCAGGGTTTGGGCAGCAGGGGGTTGAGTGAAAGGGAGTCCCTTGTTGTGGTTGCAGGCCTCTGCCCACCAAATGAACCCTGTCCTTAAGCAAGGAATGATCGGAATCACTGTATCCAGGTCCTGAGAATGTTGACACCACAGACTTTTTAAGCACCATTGATGTTTCCTCATATACAGTCTTGCATATGGAATTAGGAGAATGCATGAGACCAAGAACCCTAGGGTTTGCAGTATTTTCCTTGCAGATAGCTGAGTTTGTGTGGCCAGTAGTTTGAAGTAATTTGTCAAATAAACTTGTTTTTCTGGAGTGAGGAATGCCAACGCTCCCTTGATATTGAAGTTTGTTATGTGTTATAACAGAGCGACTATACCTCATACTACTAGAAGGGTGGAATAGATGTTATCCTGACTTTGGCGCCTGTTTTTGGTTGTCCTGTATTTAGTTAAATTGGCATTGCTCATTATGAGCGTTTCCGCTCACACTAAGGTTATAAATCTCGGTCTGATACCCAGGACTGTGTAGCGCTATTACTTGCCCTTCCCGCCTCTTTATTATTTCTCTATTAACTACTGCTACAGACACTTAGGTTCTGTCCTGAACTACACTTTTATATTTAAAACTACAAAACTATGCGACGCCTACTTTAAATGGGCATCTTTAAGGACTGGATTGTGCAAATTAAGAGTATTTCATTCAAATGACCATTGTATATGAACAAAACGCACTGTCCTGTACCAGCTCTCTCTTTTGGAGCTATCTTTTGAGGAGAGCGACATAGTAATTCTCTAGCTTCTTTCACATGAAACAAGTACAAGGGCTATTACGATAAACTAGTATTCCTGTAATTTGAACCCATTAGTTAACTAAGCGATTGCTTTATCTAAAACGACTGTATCAGTTTTAAAGCTTTTTACAATAAAACGCGCCTTTTTACTTAAACTCTCATTAAGAGTCCTACCCTTCTAGTTAGTTATATAGTTCTAATTAACAATATTTGGAGTCAAACCCTATGTCATTAATCTCTTTGTTTGCTGTTTCTTTTGACTGTAATATCTCATGAACCTAGGCCTGCTCATAATATTGTTCTTATGTTTTAAAATGCATACTCACTAAATGCTCATACTATTCTAGTTAACATCTTTCTTAAAGTACAGAAGATTAACCAGTTGTAGTACATGATTGTAAGCTGTTGTTATCTGCACTGTTTTATTTTTTATTTCTCTCTGTTTGCCTTATCATCTTTCCTCTCTCTCTTTTACTATTTTAGTAGCTTGAATAAGTGGACCCTGCAAATACCTATATCATTTGCCTCTACCCTCCTGGAAGACCATTTCCTCTTGTCTGCTACACTCCAACCCTCCTGGCATCGGAGATATCTACCAGACAGACTGTGAAAGTATGCTATTCATATATGTTTAACCCACATCAGCTGAACTGTGTGAACCAGTCTAGCTACTTGCACAGGACTGCCAGCAGCCAATAGGTCCGGCCCTCTTCACTACTCTACTCTAGACTTCCGACTACCTTTTATACTTCTATCCTCTCTTCCTCTCACCTTTCCTCCTTTATTAGCCACCTACGAGTATATCAGTGATATATATACTCCCTCAGGCCACTAGGTGGCATCCTTTGTTCTTTTAAATCTGCTCCTTCCTGATTTATTACAACACACACCCCTTTATCTCTTGATTTGGTGTCTGTACCTCTCCCTATCCTTTTACCTCCTTTCTTACTCTCAGGACCCTGCTATACCAAATCCCACTACTCCTGTGCTCCAAACCTTAACATATTCATAGGTTTGACTCTACCCTTCACATACCTTATAACTATATACTTATTTTCTTACCTACCTGCTGTTTTCCTCTCCTTACAGATTGTTTTCTGTGCCACACCACTCCTTTGGCTCTTCCGCTCCGTTAAGCCCTGGGCTCACTCCGCTCCCCTCCTGCCCCCAAATCCCACCCGCCCTAGCACCTCTACCTTTATACCCTCATAGACACACCCCTCTTAATCTATCCCCACCCCTTCTAGACCTAGCCCCTCCCCACTCCACCTACCTGCCTACCCTACCTTCTAAAACCAGCCCCTCCCTTCTCCACTTATCTTCTCTCCTTCCCACTCTTCACACTATCTTCCCACTCTATTTCAGTTATACTTTCTCTAAACATGTCTAACCAATGCCAACCTTTGCTACTTATATCCTTCCTAACCATCATCATCTCTACTTATTTCTCCACCTCTTATGAACAAGCCCTTCCTTATACTCTAACAATTCCACACAAAGTAACCCAAATATCCCCCCTAGCTCTAACAATTACCTATCTCAACACCATCCACAAAACTTCCTACCTCCAAGCTAAATATCACCGACTTTCTCACATCAAATATCCTACTCATAGCCTTAAACATTTTTACTACTACCACAAAATTTCTCAATCTTACAACCCTATATTAATCTGCTCATTAATACATGGTGATATCCACCCCAACCCTGGCCCTAACTCACCCCTACCATTCTCTAAAAGCCACCAACTATTTACAAGACCAACACCATCTACCAAACCCCCTAAATCACTCTCAATTGCTCAATTAAACATATGTAGCATCTGTAACAAAATACCACATATCCATGCCCTCCTAGATGTCCAACAGTTTGATATACTCTGCCTAACCGAAACTTGGCTCAAACCTACAATTAAAGATAATGAAATCACCCCCCCTGGCTATAACATACTCAGGCAAGACCGCTTAAACAAAAAGGTGGTGGGGTAGCAATTCTGTATAAAACCGACTGCAAATAAGCAAAGAAAATCATACTCTTCCATCTGATAATAATGTAGAAATAATTATTTCCAAACTTCAGCTCAACCCTCACAAAACAGTTAACATTATCTGCACCTATCTTCCCCCAGGAAAAATCCCACTATTTTAGAAGACCTATTAAATTGGCTTTCACTAAATCTCCCTCAAGAAACTATTCTTTTAGGAGATTTTAATATTGACTGGAATTTATGTCAATACACCAATCCACCCACTCTTATTAACCTACATGGCTTTACTCAAACCATTAACTCCCCAACAAGAACAAACAAACAAAATAACAAAGAAAGTATACTTGACTGGATACTTATAAACAGTCCCCAGCTAAAGTATACAACAGGGACTCTCCCAGATGACCTCAGCGACCACTCTCTAACATATATCATCAGGCATAAAACAAGTTTAACCATCCCCACCCAAGTCATAACATCCCGTAGCAAAAAATTCCTAGATCCCATTCTGTTTCAAAATGAACTTATGCACGTTAATTGGTCATCTCTTAAATCTCTCCCTATAGACAAAGCGGTTAACTACTTCAATCATACTTTTCTGACAATCCTAGAACATCACGCTCCAATGCGTTCTATAAGAATTAAATCTAAAACAGCCCAATGGCTTTCTAATGCCACCAGGAACCTAATCCTTAGTAGAAACAAAGCCTGGATAAAATGGCGTACCTCTAAAATACAACTGATCGCCTTATTTTCAGAGAACAAAGAAATTTAACAAAAAAAGCCATTCTACAAGACAAGAAGAACTTTTATACTCAGCTACAACAAACATCCCTACACCAACCACATAAATTCTGGACCGCCATTAATACACTGCTATCACCAGGAAAAGTTGCCACACCAAATCCTATTGATTCAAACCCCGACTGCCCATTACAAACGGCTAATGCCTTTAATACTTTCTTTACCTCTGCCATTCTAAAGCTAGCTAACCAACAAAGCCCTGATACCTCCAAACTGCTAAACCAAGGTCCCACTCCCCCCCCATTCCACCTCAAACCCATACCCACCACATATATATCATCCTTACTTCAAAAATTAAAACCTACAACTCCTCAAGACAAGTTACCAGCAGAATTCCTTAAAATTGGTGCAAAAGCCATAGCTTACCCCATCTCCATATTGATTAACAGGACCATAAAGAAAGCACAATTCCATCATTATGGAAAATCTCTTATATTATCCCACTATTCAAAGGTGGTGACTCTACTGAGTATTCTAACTTTCGTCCAATAGCATTATTATCACCACTTGCAAAAATAATGGAGAAATGCATCCACAAACAGGTACTAAATCACCTGCTAAATAATAACCTCCTAGCTAAGTGCCAAAATGGTTTTCTGCCTTTCCTTAGCACTACTACAGCCTTACTTTCCTTTATCGACTCAATAAATAATAACCAATAATAACATACCCTCTTCAGCCTTCTTCGTTGACCTATCCAAAGCCTTTTATATGGTCAACCACAAACTTCTCCTCCATCGCCTAAAGTCCTCTCTTTTGACAATACAGCCTTAAATTGGTTCACATCCTATCTGAATAACCGCAAACAGGCAGTACTCTGGCATAACCATCTCTCTGATCTCCTTCCCACCTCTATAGGAGTTCCTCAGGGCTCTATCTTAGGCCCTCTACTATTTTCCATCTTTATAAATGATCTTTACCTAGCTACTCCTCTATCAACTTGCATTCAATATGCTGATGATACAACCATTATCTGCTCAGCCCCAACACAGTCAGAACTTTATTCCTTACACAAAATACCTTCACTACCATAGAGCAATGGTTCTCCAACCACTGTCTCCTCCTTAACCCAAAGAAAACCAAACTCCTGATTTTTACACCCACCATCTTATCTCCCTCCATTAATTTCTCTCTCACAGCCAACAATGGCATCCTTATCTCCCCAGACAATAACACCAAACTACTAGGCATTACAATTGACAACCAACTCAAATTTGACACACACATTGACTCTACAATAAAATTAACTAACAGAAAACTAGGCTCTCTGTATAGAATTAAATCTTTCCTTACTCCTGAAGCCAGAACCACTATAGCTAGAACCCACTTAATCTCTTCCCTTTTATATGCCTCCCCAATCTATACAAACCTTTCTAAATATAATCTTACCAAACTAACTGTCTTATAATAATATTGCCAGATTTGCTACAGCATCTCCATATAGGACTCACCATTGTTCTAACCTTAAAAACTAGGGTGGCTAGAATTACCTAACCTTATACATTTTAACCAACTTACAATTGCCCATAAAGCTCTTTACCACCCAGACAATACCCCAATGCTCTCCACCCTCATAAAACCCTATAGCAATCTGAAGAACCTGCCCTCCTCAAACAAAATACTGATTCATACTTCTCTTTCTAAGAACTCAGCAGGTGACTCCACATTCTCAAACTCAGTTGGGAAACTATGGAATCAACTACCTCAAGACCTCACCACTCAAACATCAATCCCACTATTTAAAACTAAACTTAAACATTTCTTTTCCAACCATTGGCTTTGCTCTAGCAATAACCCAGACTAACCTTTCATACCTCCCTGCTATGAGATTTTTTTTCCACTCTCTCTTTATCTCGTATATCTAACTCTCTACATAACTCTCTACAAAGCTGTTTCTATTACCTCACTTCTAATAAAGGAACTAAATCTCTACTTTCCATCTTCTTTTAAAGATGTATTAGACTAACTAGGTACTTTATCTGTACTGTCATACTGTACACTTTTCTAAGTAATAGAGAGACTTCTTACTGTACCTCATATTTGTACTCAAATGTTCTTAATTCTAACAGAAGGTTTAAAGTATATGTTATTAGATATTATTTGTATATGCTGATATATTCTGATAAAGTTTTTGTTTTAGTCTTACTATAGTAGTACTGTAGAGGAGCTTTTCTCCCCGGGCCTCCACTGAAAATGGACATGTATCCAGTTGGACTAGCCCGGTTAACAAATGTAAAATAAAATAAAATAAAATAAAATAAATAAAATCTGGGAAGTTGTGTTCAGGCTTGCTCCCAGGAAAACAATTTGTTGGCTGGGTACCACATGAGATTTCCTGTCGTTGATGGTATACCCCAGAGAGGTTAGGGGTCTCTTTACAAATGTCAGGTGCTGAAGTAGCAATTCCTGACTGTCTGCCTGAATCAGGCAATCGTCCAAATATGGGTAAATTTGAATGTTTCTCTGCCTGCAGTATGCAGTGGCTGGAGCCAGGCACTTTGTGAATACCGAGACATGGAAGAGCTCTCTGATCTTGTAGCCCAAGCAGGTACGACCCTAGCCCTGAGTAGCATTCTACCATCACCCAGAATGATGCCACAGTACAAGGACAAAATGATTGACTTCAACAATTGGCTAAGCTTCTGGTGCCATTCTAAAGGGATCCAGTATCTGTCTGCCTGGGATGACATGGTCGACAGACCATGATGCTTTGCCAGAGATGGCCTGCACCTGTCACCCCTGGGATTCCGGATACTGGCTAAGGTTCTTGCCGCCCCTATAGTGCCTTTTTTAGGCAAGGTTCAAATGACAAATTCACCACCGTAACAGGAACAGGCAAGCAAAAACTGAGGGTGATGCTACTCAATGCTAGAAGTCTAAATCTCAAAATGCACTCACTCGAGGCACTCCTTAAAATGGAGAACATCGATATCTATGCAGTGACTGAGACCTGGTTCAAGGCTCCAGAGAGCACCCCTGCACTACCAGGCTATAACTCATACCACACTTTTCGGCCATGTAACCCGGACTGGAACACCAAAGGCGGAGGTGTGTCCATATTCATTAAGGATATAAACACCTCCAGGCTAGTTGCTCAGCATAATGCAGCTGAGGTTATCCAAATGCAACTAACTCTGGGCAAAACTGCAATCCAAATTGTAGCTTGCTACAGATCACCCACCATGCCCCAGGATTCCCACTCCTCTTCTTGATGTACTGGAAAATATTAGGGTTCAACCAAACACCCTAATAACGGGCGATTTCAACTACTCCACCATTAACTGGGAAAACTACTCATGTACCAACTCCTTTGCTCAACGCTTTCTGGAATTCATAAACTCCAATGCCCTGGATCAACTTATCCACACCCCCACCAGGGGCAACAATATCCTAGATCTAGTCATTGCCAATATGAGTGACCGGTGTTCCACACCTGAAGTCAATGCCTCATTGGTCCGATCCGACCATAAGCTAATTACCCTAGATATCCACATCCTGCTTCCACCCCCCCCCCCATTAAGGAAACCATGGTAAAGAATTTCTCCAAAGCCAACTTCATGCTTCTTAAGACAGAAGTGGTGAACTTCATGACACCCATGCAGATGGACAATACAATTACTACTACTGAATCCTACACAATTGCACTTTATAAGCACTTACATGAGTGCATGGATCGTGCTATCCCAAACAGAACCAAGACGCTATCCTCCAAAAAAAGGAAGCCAATCTGGTGGTCCCCTGCCATAAACAAACTGCACAACAAAAGGAAGAAACTCTTGCAAAAGAGAGTAAAATCCCACGAGTGGAGGAGCTCCCTGGTCAGCCTCAGTAAGAAGCTGCGATCCCTGATAAAATCCTCCAAAGCTAGTTACAAAAACAAAATCACCACTGAGTCTAAAGACAACCACAAAGCATTCTATAGCTATGTCAAGAATCTCAATGGCAATCGGATCTGCTCTGAGTTACAGCACAATGGCACTAAATATACAGACCCAACTGATATTACCAACATCCTGGCAGATAGGTTCAGTGCTAACTTTACCCCCCTCTCACCCCCTAAAGAGCCCATCTCTATACCAGAAGAATGCCAAGTTCCTGTAATCACGGCTGCACAGGTAAAAACCACACTCTCCAAAGCCAAGAACACAGCATCCATGAGACCAGACAACATCCCAGGCTGCGTTCTACACAAACTACAGAATGAACTGGCACCCCACCCAAGTACCATGTTCAATTATAGCCTCACCTCAAGCTTTGTGCCTGCTGAATGGCGCACAGCAATGGTTATCCCACTCCACAAGGGGGGAGCCACCACGGACCCCAGGAACTACTACCCCATTAGCCTGATGAGCCTGGTCTGCAAGGCCATGGAACGTATCATCATGGAACTTATAAACAAAGACATTGGTAATCTCCAAACTCTGGATCACACCCAGTTCGGGTTTGTAAAAGGCAGATCATGTCTCCTAAACCTGATAGACTTCTTTGAAGCAGTCACCAAAGCAGTAGATAAGGGTAATGTGGTTCACACAGCTTATCTAGATCTTGCCAAGGCTTTCGACACCATCCCCCACTCTGGAATTACAGATAAACTCACTAAACTAGGTATAAATCCCTATGTCACAAGATGGGTTGCCAACTGGCTCACTGACAGAACCCACACTGTGAAAGTAGCAGACTCCAAATCAGACTTCAGATCAGTGATAAGTAGAGTACCACAGGGTTCAGTACTGAGTCCTCTCCTGTTTGGTATCTAATCTACTTCTCAGAAGTACAGGCTAACACAGAAGGTCTTTGGCTAACGAAGTTCGCAGATGACTGCAAACTAGGAGCCATAATCGAAACTCCTAACGATGTGGACATCCTACAAAAGGGCCTCACTGAGACAGATGCTTGGTGTCAAAGCCATGGCCTCAAGCTCAATGCCAAAAAGTGCATTGTCATCCCCTTTGGTAAAAACTCTGTACCCATGAACTACAACACAGGCGGTAGTATACTTAACACCAAAAGTGTGATAAGAGACCTTGGGACACAGGTGGACAGTAGTCTCTCCTTTGATAATCACATCACCACAGTAGTCAGGAAATCCTTCTACGTGGCACACCTCATCACAAAAGGTTTCTCATCCAGAAAAAAAGAGGTCATTGTTCACCTCTACTCATCACTCATTAGACCCATTATAGAGTACAATGCCCCTTACCTCACAAGATATCTACAACAACTGGGAAGGCCGCAGAAATACCTCACAAAGAGGATTACCGGCCTCAAACAGATGCCCTACGCAGACCTTCTCAAAAAACTCCAGCTTTACTCCATCGCATATCGCCTACTCAGAAGTGATCTCTACCTAACATACAAAGCTATGTCAAACCCAGAGCTGCTGGACATGCTCCACTTAAAGAAATCCCAAGCCCTCTGAGCTACACGCTTCTAGGGACCTAAACCTTGTCACCACAATAAACAGAACATGCCGGAGGGACAGATTCCTGTCCCAGAGACTTCCCATACTCTGGAATAAACTACCTATCTATATCAAACAAAGCTCCTCATTAGCACTCTTCAAGAAAAATCTTGATAATTGGATGGGAAATAGGAAATTCACTCTGGGGATCACCTCTGTGGCTCTGCTCAACAGTAGCACAGGAAAATAATTTTCTTGGGTGGCAAAAGCCAGGGTACCTTTTTGGCTGGGCTTGTATAGGCCCCAGGGCCGATAGCCTAGTACCTACCTATGAACCCTGAGCGCAGTAGATAAGCCAAAGGAAAGTGCAGAGAACTGACAGTGCATGGAGACTGCCCTGAAAAGTAGATATTTCCTGCAAGATTCCCTTATGGGAATGTGCAGGTAAGCTTCTTTTAAGTCTAGGGTGACCAGCCAGGAGTCCTTGGCTAACATAGGTAGCAACTGTTGGAGTGTACGCAATTTGAACTTTGGTACCACCAGAAAGGTGTTGAGAATTGAAAGATCCAGGACAGGGCGCCAAGAATTTTCTTTTCTGGGCACCAGAAATAGTCTGGAGTAGAAACTGTGTCCCCTTTGCTCTGTTGGAACAGGTTGAATAGCACTGATACTGAGAAGAGAAAGTACTTGCTTTTGGGCCTCTGCCCACTGGTTTGGGGGACGGTCTGGCAATCCGCTTGGGGTTGGCAGTGAATGGAAGTAGAATCTGTATCCCTGGGAAACAATGTTTAAGACCCAACGGTCCTGGGTAATGTATTCCCACTTTTTTGCATGCAGGGCGAGTTTTCCTCCTTGGGGTGCAAGTACTTTGGTATGGCTGGGAAGTATGCAGGAGAAGTCATTGTAAACTTCTTCCATAAGAGGGTGGCTTACCACTCCCTGTTTTAGAGGTGGGCGCACTCCATTGCTTAGATCTGTGCATACCCTGAGATTGTAGTCTTTCTGGTCTGTTGCCCCTGGGTTTCGACCGAGAAGGCCTGAGAGGGACTGGGAAGGACCACTTCTTTGAAGACCAATGCCTACTGAATCTAGGTGGCTGTACCTGTAAGAAATCTTTAACAATTTGCATAGATTTAGCTTTTTCTTCCATCTTTTTAAGAACTTCTTCTGCTTTTGTGCCAAACAATCTTGATTTAATGGAGCATCTAGTAATTTTGCTTTGACATTGTCTGGCAAGATTTGTTCCTTCAGCCAAGCATGTCTTCTCAGAACAGACCCAGTGACAGCAGCCCTGCAAGATGTTTCTAGGGCATCAAAACCACACTGCAAAGTATGTTTACCAACTTGGTTAGCAGCATGCATTAACTCTTGTAAATGTTTATTTTTCTGCACAAACAGGAATCAACATTTTTTGTTTAATTAGTTCCATAATATGCTGCTGGTACTTCAAAATATGAAACTGGCAATTTAAAGCCCTAATGGCAAGAGTAGCAGAGGTATATACTTTCTTACCCCATCTGTCTAAAGCCCTAGAATCCCTGTCTGAAGGGGTAGGGTTTTTGGCTGTAGTAGCTTTAATACCTTTAGGTCCCTGGGAAATGGTTTCTGGATCTGCAGTTGGATTTGAGAGTCAGGTACTCTGTAGTACCGATCAGGCTTCCTAGGAGCTGGAGGTAAAGTATCAGGGGTAAGACTTGATCCCATGAAGACATCATCAACAATATCCAGGACAGGAGGTACAGCTAGAAGCCTGTGCTGAGGTATGTCTAAAAATTCCCTGAGTCTCTTTTTAGACTGAGGGTAGTCCTGGCATTTCCAGCGGAAATGCTCTCTTAGGGTATGTAAGGTTTCACCGAAAGAAAAGTCCTCTTGGTGGGGAGGCAGAGAGAATGGAATCCCCTGCATCTGAATCCTCATATGTGGATAAGGGTGTGTTTTGGTAATCAGAAGGGTCAGAGTCATCGGACTCATGGTCTGTAGAATTCAGAAGGAAAATCAATTCTTTGTCTTTTAGAGGAGGGAGGCTGGCTTCCCCTAATTAAAGTAATAAGGTCTTTAGCCATTCTAAGAATCTGTTTCTGAGGCATGAGAATGCGCTTTGGTTGTTGGTTTCCTAGGCGTAGTGTGAACTCTGGGCCTGAGAAATAGGGTAGTTTTAGACAAAAACGAAGTAGTCGGTTTAATACGAACATCGGAAGGCTTTAATACACCCTCAGAAGCTGGTGCCAGCACAGCGGCTCCGGACCCATCCAAGGTAGAGACATCCGCAGGTTCCATAATCGAAGAAGCATCTCGTGGCATACCGGACTCCGATAGGGTCTCAGTAGAGGCTTGCGAATCTGTAGAAGCGGGTATCAGGGACTGTGAAGGCGCCTCACTGAGTACCGGTGGACTGGCGACTAGCTTAACGGAAGCGTAGTCGGCAGTTATGGACCTATGCGGTCTGTCTCTGTCTTTATCCTTACGTTTTTTCAGAAGATGGATGGCTTATCGAAGCCTTTTCGGAATACGGAGAACAAGAGCGAAAGAATTTAGTGACAAAGATAGCCTGACGATGAATACTTCGTGTGTTGAACAAGGCACAAAACCGACAGCGAGGAACATCGTGGTCTGGGCCTAAACAGGTGACGCAGTAAGAATGAAAATCTCTGACAAGTATTTGCTTTCCACAGGCAAGACAACTGTTAACTTTTTCTGACATAGGTTAGAGCAAGAAAAAAGGATCCCCAAAGGGGTACTTAGCTTTAGAAGACTTCAGGTTTGAAACCCGAACAGTGAAAATTTCAGGTAGCGGCCGACCGGCACTTACGAACTGCTTCTGCTTTGGGCTCCTGCATGGCAAGAAAAGCTGATATAATGGCTTTGGCTGCATGTTTTATACCCCTGATGACCTGACGTCATGAAAGAGGCGACAGCATCTGACGCAGAAATCCCAAGAGTTTGGTATTCGGGCCGGATGTGGGCTACCTGCAGGCAGATAACCCCAGGTGTGATGACTGCAACAGTGAAACCCGAAGTACATCCATACTTGTTGAGGCCAGTAAGGGGCTAGGAGACAACTCTGATCTTTCTCAACAGTGCCTTCTGTACAAGCTTCGGGATCAGAGGAATGGGAGAAAAATGCATAAAGGAGCCCTCGGGGCCAAGGTGGGATCAGAGTGAAGAACGTGCTGTGCTTCATGTTGATGGTAAACGCAAAAAGATCACGGCAAGGACAGCCTCAACAGCTGAATATCTGCTCCACAACTGCTGGATTGAGAGATCACTCATGAGGAAGAAGGAAGACCTGCTCAAATTGTCTGCTAGTGCAATGAACTTGCCCAAGACATGCACTGCTACTAGAAAGTGGCGAGAAGATATCACCCACTGCCATACTCTCATGGCTTTTCGACATAACTGGTAAGATCTGGTTCCACCATGTTTGTTGATGTATCAGACAACTGCCATGTTGTCTGCCTAAATGGATCTCAAATTTATGGGAAGTGTGTCCTAAAAGGCCTGTAGCACATAGCACTAGGAGGACTGCTCTCATCTCTAATATGTTGATATGAAGTCTGACCTCTGACTGTGACCAAATGCCTCGGACAGTCTTCCCCATGTAATGCCTCCCAAGGGTGGTCACTGTGGCCAAGGGGTCGGGATTGAAAAGACATCCCTCTTGAGACATGGGGTGACTCCCACATATTGGATGCGAGATCTGCCGATTTCTGTTAAGCGTACTTGAAAGGACATGGGTTGTTGTTTTATTGACCACTGGACAGCAAGAATCCATTGAAGAACTAGCATGTAGTACCTGGCTAAGAGAAAAGTACAGTTGTGCACACTTACCATAAATGTAGATGTTTGAGTGCATTCACTGTTGCAGTCATCACATTTGGGTTATCTGCCTGCAGGTAGCCCTCAGTCAGCCTGAATACCAGAGTCTTGGGATTTCTGCGTCGGATGCTGTCGCTTCTTCCATGATGTCAGGTTGTCAGGGGTATAAAACATGCAGCCGACGCCATTACATCAGTTTTTCTTGCTCCAGATGTCAGGAGACCCCAAAACAGGAAGCAATTACATGGTGTGGAACACCTCCAGTAAAAAGTAAATACCAATGTTATAAGATATGGCCAAACAAAAAGGATAGGTAGAAGTATAGAAAAGTCAGGGGGCTGGAGGGAGGGTAACCAGGACTGCAACAGTCAATACACTCGAACATTTACATTTATGGTAAGTGTACACAACTGTACTATATTCTTCATGTTTCACTGTTGCAGTCATCACATCTGGGTTAATTCCAAAAGCTGAGGATGGGTGGAGGCAGTCAAGAAGGATTAGGGCTGGCAAGCAGGCCTTGTAAGACTGCTGTAACAAATTCAGCTCTGGATTTATAAAGGATAGTAAATGGTAATGCTTGGTGAAGGTGTGTACAGAGCTCCAGTTTGCAGCTTCCAGGATGTCCCTGGTAGGGACTCCCCTGAGAAATGCTGTAGAAGTTGATGTAGCCCTAGTGGAATGTGTTCCGATCCCCTGTGGGGTAGGTTTCCCATGGTGTTTGTAGCAGAAATGGATGCAATGTGCTATCCTAGAAATGGTTTGCTTTGAAATGGCCTTGCCCTCTGCCTGTGTAGCAAAGCTGACTAGCAGCTGGTCAGATTTTCTGAAAGGTTTAGTCCTGTCCAGATAGAACATAAGCTGCCTGTGCACGTCCAGGGAGTGCACGATCCTTTCCCCTTTATTCTAAGGATTAGGGAAAAATGTTGGCAAATAAATGGAATGGTTTAAAGCCACACTAGATACCACCTTGGGCATAAAATATGGGTTAGTCCTGAGGGAAACTGTGTCCACATGGAAGATAATGAAGGGTTCCATGGCCATAAGGGTCTGCAATTCAGACACTCTTCTTGCTGAAGTGATGGCTAGAAGCAAAGCTGTTTTCCAGGAGAGGAATTTTAACTCTGCTGTAGCAGCAGGTTCAAAGGGTGGAAGCGTGAGCTTTTCCATTACAAAGTTAAGGTCCCACTGGAGAGGGAGCTCTCCTGGGGGGGGGGTTAAATTTTTGGCTCCTCCCAACAACTGTTTGACCAAAAGATGAGAAAAGAGGGGTGGCTCAGTATTATAATGAGCTGAGATGGCAGAGGCATGAATCTTAATCGAAGAGAAGGATAGGCCTTCGTGGAGCATTTCTATTAAGTAATTTAATATATATGAGGTAAGCTGGGCACAGTTGTGGCCATTCCCTGAGACTGGCTCCAAGAACAGTATCTTTTCCACTTTTCTGAATAGGATTTTCTAGTACTAGGCCTTCTTGCCTCAAGGATGACATCCAGCACCCGTTTACTGAGGGTTGCTGCTGATGAGTTCAGGGGATGAGCCAGGCTGCTAGGTTCAGGGTTTGTAGCGGAGGATGCAAAATCTGGCCCTCCTGCTGGGACAGCAGGGAAGGGGCCTGAGGCAGGTACCATGGTGGCACTACTGTCAGACTGCACAAAAGTAGGTACCAGTGCTGGCGTGGCCAGTCTGGTGCAATTAGGATTGTCCTTGGCTTGTCCTGTATGATCTTTAGTAGAACCTTTGAGAGGAGGGGTAGAGGGGGAAAGGCATAGATTGAGAGGTTTTCCCATGTAAAGGACAGGGCTTCCACTTTCCATGCTTGGCTGTGGGGAGTTCTGGTGCAATATTTGCTCAACTGGTAGTTCTGAGGGGAAGCAAAGAGGTCCACCTCTGGTGCCCCCCACCTGTGGATCAGAAGCTTGAATGATTTGGGTTCCAGTTTCCACTCGTGTGGGTCCATTAGACTTCTGCTTAAGTCGTCTGTCAGTGAATGTAGTTTGCCTGGCAGGAATTGAGCTTGCAGGTGCACTTGATTGCTCAAGGCTGTGTTCCACAGAGCCATGGCTAGCCTGCAGAGTGGGTAGGAATGGGTTCCCCCCTGCTTGTTTATGTACCACATCAATAGTTACCCTGGAAGAATAAGGCATTTGAAGGCTGTCAGAACTTTCTGTACAGCTAACATTTCTTTTTGATTGATATGCAGGTGCATTTGCTTTGGGCTCCATTTGCCTTGAATGCATTGTCCTGCCATGTGAGCCCCCCGTGCATAGTCTGATGCGTCTGTTGTTAGGGTTTGGACGGCAGGGGGCTGAGTGAAAGGGAGTCCCTGGTTGTGGTAGTAGGCCTCTGCCCACGAAAGGAACTCTGTCCATAGGCAAGGAATGATAGGAATCATGGTTTCCAGGTCCTGAGAATGTTGACACCAGAGACTTTTTAATTACCACTGAAGTTTCGTCATATACAGTTTTGCATATGGAATTAGTAGCATGCAAGAGGCCATGAACCCTAGGGCTTGCAGTATTTTTCTTGCAGATAGCTGGGTTTTGGTGGCCAGTAGACTGAAGTAGTTTGTCAAATAAATTTGTTTTTCTGGAGTGAGGAATGCCATCTGGGAAGTTGTGTTCAAGCTTACTCCCAGGAATACAATCTGTTGGCTGGGTACCAGATGTGATTTCTTTTCGTTGATGGTGTACCCCAGTGAAGTTAGAAGTCTCTTTACAAATGCCAGGTGCTGGAGTAGCAATTCCTGACTGTCCGCCTGAATCAGGCAATTGTCCAAGTATGGGTAGATTTGAATTTTTCCCTGCCTGCAATATGCAATGGCTGGAGCTAGGCATTTTGTGAACACCCTGGGTGCAGTAGATAAGCCAAAGGGAAGTGCAGAGAACTGATAGTGCATAGAGCCTGCTCTGAAACGTAGATATTTCCTGCAAGATTCCCTTATGGGGATGTGCAGATAAGCTTCTTTTAAGTCTAGGGTGGCTAGCCAGAAGTCCTTGGCTAGCATATGAAGCAGCTGTTGGAGAGTAAGCATTTTGAATCTTGGAAACACCATGAAGGTACTGAGACTAGACAGATCTAGGATAGGGCGCCAAGGGTTTTCTTTTCTGGGTACCAGAAATAGTCTGGAATAAAATCCTTGAACCCTTTGCTCTGCTGGGACAGGCTAAATAGCCTTGATACTGAGAATAGAAAGTACTTGCTTTTGGGCCTCTGCCCATTGGTGTGGGGGGAGGTCTGGCCATCCGCTTGGGGTTGGCAGTGAGTGGAAGTAGAATCTGTATCCCTGGGATACAATGTTCAAAACCCATCTGTCCTGGGTAATGTACTTCCAGTTTTTTGCATGCAGGGCTAGTTTTCCTCCTAAGGGTAAAAGTACTTGGCCAAGGCTTGGAAGAGTTAATGAGAAGTCATTGTGAAATTTTACCATAGGATGGTGGCTTACTACTCCCTGTTTTAGAGGTGGGAGCACTTCATTGCTTAGATCTGTGCATACCTGAGACTGTAGTCTTGGTGGTTTGCTGCCCCTGGGTTTGGACTGAGAAGGTCTGGGAGGGACTGGAAAAGACCAGTTTTTAGAAGGTCAATGCCAACAGAATCTAGGTGGTTGCACCTGTAGGAAATCTTTAACAGTTTGCATAGATTTAGCTTTTCCCCTCCATCTTTTTGAAGACTTTTTCTGCTTAAGTGCCAAACAGACGTTCTTGGTTTAATGGAGCATCTAGTAATTTTGCTTTGACATGGTCTAGCAAGATTTGTTCCTTAAGCCAAGCATGCCTTCTAAGAACAGACCCAGTGACAGCAGCCCTGCAAGATGCTTCTAAGGCATCAAAATCACATTGCAAAGTATGTTTTCCAATTTGGTTAGCAGAATGCATTAACTTTTGTAAATCTTTATGTTCTGCACAATCAGGAATCAACATCATTTTCTGTTTAATTACCTCCATAATATGTTGCTGATACTTTAACATATGAAACTGGCAATTTAAAGCTCTGATGGCAACAGTAGCAGAGGTGCATACCTTCTTACCCAATCTGTCTAAAGCCCTAGAATCCCTGTCCGAAGGGGTAGGGTTTTTGGCTGTTGTAGCCCTAATGTCTTTAGGTCCCTGGGAAATGGTCTCTGGATCCGCAGCAGGATTCTTAAAGAGAAATTTGTGGGAGTCAGGTACTCTGTAGTACTAGTCAGGTTTCCTGGGAACTGGAGGCAAAGTATCAGGGGTAAGGCTGGATTCCAGGAAGACATCATCTACAATTTCCAGAACAGGATGGATAGCTAGAGGCCTGTGCTGAGGCAAGTTTAAAAATTCCCTGAGTCTCTTTTTGGTCTGTGGGTAGTCCTGGCACTCCCAGCTGAAATGCTCTCTAAGGGTATTGCAGAGTTTCACCAAAAGAAAAATCTGGTGGGGAAGCAGAAGGACTGGAATTCTCTACATTAGAATCCTCATAGGTAGATAAGGGTATGTCCTGGTAATCAGAAGGGTCCGAGTCATCGGACATGATCAGAAGAATCAGAAGGAAAATCAGTTCTTGGTCTCTTTGAGGGGGGAAGGCTGACTTCCCCTAATTAAAGTAATAAGGTCTTCAGCCATTCTAAGCATTTGTTTCTGTGGCATGTGGGCCTGAGAATGCGCTTTGGTCGTCAGTTTCCTAGGTGTAGTGCGAACTCTGGGCCTGAGAAATTTGGTATTTTTGGTTTGAAACGAAGTCGTTGGTTTAATATGAAAATCGGAAGGCCTGAATACACCCTCACAAGCCGGGGCCTGAACAGTGGCTCTGGACCCATCCAAGGTAGACACATCCACAGGTTCCATAGTCGAAGAAGCATCTCACGGCATACCGGCCTCTGAATGGGTCTCAGTAGAGGCCTGCAAATCTGTAGAAGCGGGTATCAGGGGCTGCAAAAGCGCCTCACTGCGTACCTGCAGACTGGCGACTAGCTTAACGGAAGCGTCGTCGGCAGTTTTGGACCTATGCAGTCTGTCTCTGTCTTTATCCTTACGTTTTTTCGGAAGATTGGAAGTCGGATGGCTTATCGAAGCCATTTCAGAATATGGAGAACGACAGTTAAATAATTTAGCGACAAAAATAGCCAGACGACAAATAGTTTGTGCATTTAACAAGGCACAAAACCGACAACGAGGAACGTCGTGGTCTAGGCCTAAACAGGTGACGCAGTAAGAATGAAAATCTCTGTGAGGTGTTTGCTTTCCACAGGCAAGACGATTATTAATTTTTTCTGACGTCGGTTAGAGCTGGTATCCCCAATGGGGTACCTATCTTTTAAAAGACTTCAGGTCTGAAACTTGAAAAATGAGAATTTCAGTAGGCGGCCGACCGGAATTTGCGAACTGCTTCTGCTTTGGACTCTGCACGGCAAGAAAAGCTGATGTAATGGCGTCGGCTGCATGTTTTATACCACTGACTACTTGAAGTCATGGAAGAAGCGACAGCATCCGAAGCAGAAATCCCAAGACTCTGGTATTCAGGCAACTGAGGGCTACCTGCAGGCAGATAACCCAAATGTGATGACTCCAACAGTGAAACATGAAGAACATCAGGATAACTGAAGCTGCCATAGACCATGACACAGAAAATCATTCGGGCTGGTGGCTTCTGAGAGCACAGAACTGTTAGGGCTTCATGGCAAATACTTATAACTTTTTTCTTGGGAAGTCTTGCAATTCGAAGTCTGGTGTCCAAATGGGCTCCTAAGGGTTGCGTTGGGCTAAGTTTGGATTTTGCCATATTGACTGTGATGCCCAGGTCTGAAGAGAAGTGGAGCAAGGAAAACAGACAAAGAAATGTTAAACTACGAAATACAGAATTTTCTGCAAAAATAGTCACTTAACTTCTAAGCACCCACAGATCCAATCTACACTTGGGGCAACAAACAAAATCCCAGGTACTTCATATAACAATGATTATGGGTAAGGGTAGGAGCCTGAGCATACATTAAGAAATGAATGAAAAGACAACATCAGATCTAGAATGTCTAGCTGTGGCATTGTTTCCTCTATAGATTTCCAGATATCATATGTGAATCTCGGAGTTCTGTGATGGCCAACATAAAGTGTTCTCTAATGAAGTTAAGGGATTTCCAAACGAGGCATCCTCTGCGAGGGATCCTTTGGAAATACTTTCCTTCATTGTCTACATTATAGCCTAAAGAGGGATATAAGTTGGGCTAATAGGCCAGGTCCTCATCCCAAGTGAAATACAGGTTAGATGTCTCAAGTGGGAAAGGGTTTCTCTGCCTCTTAGCTGGGGGTGGCAACACCTGAGAATGAGGGTTCAGATGGGTAAAAAGAAAAGGGCTTCACTATCTGCCAGACCACCATATATTCTGCAAATTGTCAATCAAAATCCACAGCAGCTGGTGTAACCATTGGTGAATGGATGTTTGCAGATCAGACTCTGGTTCCTGTAAAAGTAGCAGCAAAAGCCCTAGCAGTCATTTCACCAACTCCTTACAAAAGAATAAAATAGATGAAGACTTGCCAGGAAACTGTCAGCGCTTGCCCAGAATTAATTTCTT
The DNA here is from genome assembly GCF_019279795.1 of Protopterus annectens. Taxonomy (NCBI): domain Eukaryota; kingdom Metazoa; phylum Chordata; order Ceratodontiformes; family Protopteridae; genus Protopterus; species Protopterus annectens. Next base: position 556,267,951 of record NC_056732.1, read on the forward strand.
AAACCAGTTGTCTAGGAACTGACATGGTGCTGTGGTACAGTAACTTTACATTTGTAAGGACTTCCTTATTTGGGAAGTTGGAATCTTACTGCTTGCCTTGGAAGGGGCTAAGACAGATGGGAATATCAAACTGGAGGAGCTGGAGATGTCATGCACAAAGCTATTCCTCACTGGGACTGACAACCTAAGGCCCATCGTGGATGGTGGGACTGCTATATCCACTTGCTCTCTGACTGCAGACAGTCTTTAATGCTCAACATTGCGTTTCTCTATCTAGTTTTGATGTCACTTTTCCTTCAAGGACTTTTTACATTTATTGATGCACACAAAAAATGTATTTAATATTTATTCATTTGACACTTGTTAACCGGCTTGGTCCAACTGGGTGAGAAACCCATTTTCAGTGGAGACCAGAGGAGAAAAGCTCCATTGTAGTACAAACAAAAATGTAAAGTACAATACCATGCAATATATGATGGGATGGTAACATAAAGCAGTATTAAGCAGAGAAATCACGTACAAAGTATTCAGGCAATGTGTACAAAAGTGTAAAATACAGAGTGTGATAAATATACTAAAAGTGGATACAAGTCTATTTGGTATAAGAGTTATTTCTTAGATTGTGGTTACAAAAAATATAATAAAATATGCATACATCCACAGATTGTAGCTGCACTTAATTGTGGTATGAAAAACTTCAAAATAAAAGCAAACTATTGGAATCCACTTAAAACTCATAGTAAACAGCACCTCTACATAACACGACTTCAAAGGCTCTTTTTACATTTATAGATGATAGGGACAGTTCTCCATTTGCAAGAAGCCTGGGTGTCTCTCAGTCCTTTTCTGGAACCTTGAAGACCTTCCGGGAATAAGACAAGGATTTTGTATAAAACATCTTATGGTACCCACATGGAATAACTGGATGGTTTTCATAAAGACAAAAAGGTAGTAATTGTTCAGGGGAATTTGTCAACTATAGGCAGACTAGTGGGTGACTTTTTCCAGTAACATCATGTACTTATCATCCTCTGTAGGTTGCCTAGAAGGAGAATACTGCAGGCATGATCTTTATGATAAATAGTTCACTGCAGCAGTAAATCATTCCATCTGGCTTATCCACCTTCTGAATTGCTAGTCTAACCAGTTTTCCATAAGTCATTTTTGATTCCCTGAAAAAGGCTAATGCTGATCCCATGCTGTCAGAAACACAAGGTTTCTATATAAACCCAGATTCAATATGTGGTCTGAATCTGTGAGCCTGACAATCCCACAGGGGAAGCACTACTTGTAGTAGAAAAAGGATCAGTGCTCATGTAAGGGGGAAATGATAATGCCAATGATCACTGCTGCAGTAGCCTTAGCCATATGGGCTATATCCTTCAAGAATATAACACCCAGCCATCTTATAAATCTTCAGGGCAACTTCCACACACCTAAACAGTCAGTTCAAGCTGAGTGGACTAAAAAGATGGGTTTGGGCACCAAGCCCTCATGCCAACACTTAGAAGCAGGCTGAGCCCTGAAGGGACAACTCTAGGAACAAAAAATAAATAAATAAAAATAATTCGTACAATGGCAAAAAACAACACACCTAAAAAAAGGGAGGAAGAGGTTACTATAGCAGTGATCATCTGAACATTTACTGTCATGGTAAGTTTACATACACAGCTATACTATGTTCATCATATTGATTACTGCTGCAGTACCCCTAGCTATATGGGTAGATTAGACTAGCTTACTACATTTGGGAGGTGAAAGGAGAAGAGTCCAGGAGCCACTGGAAAATGGTACAAAGCCTGATCTAGACCTAGCGAAGGAATCAAGCTTACAGAGTTTTGTAATGTGTAGAGAACAAAGTTGCTTCATCCAGAATACTTCTAGAACCCAACCCTTTCCAAAAAGTCATAGTTGAAGACAAGACCTTGGTAGAGTGGACCTTGACACTGTCTGACAGTTTTGCTGTGGTGAGTATCCTTAGACAACCATTCGGAACAGTCTGCTTTGACACAGGTTGTCCCTTCTTACCTTGACAAGAAATGAGGAATTGATTCAAAGATCTGAAAGATTTAGTTCTATCAGGATAGTGCCAGACTTGTCTGTGGACATCCAAGGTTCATAGATTCATAGGAAAATACTAGGCTATTAGTATGTAGACTAGTATAAGCCTAGCTAATAACCAGAGGCTAAAATCAAACCCTTTACTTTCTATCTGTAAAGACCTTAACCATTATACCAACCCCTTACAATGGAGTATCAAGAAAGAAAATGAGGAGATGGCTAGTCTGGTTTAAAATAAACTCAGATACCACTTTAAGCATAACAGAAAGATTCGTTCTCAAAGGAAACACTGTCCCTGTGGAAAATGAGACAGGGTTGACTTACCATAAGAACTTACAACTCAGATACCCTTCTTACAAAGGTCAGAACAATCAGTACAACTGTTTTCCATGTTTTTCCATGTTAAGTACCTCAAGTCAGCCAGGTTAACTGGTTCAAATGGAACAAGTGTTAGCTTTTTAACACAAAATTAAGATCCCAAGGAGGAGCCACCAGTTTTCTTAGAGGTCCCTCATGCAAAACTCCTTTAAAAAACATTTTGAGAACAGAATGCATTGAAAGAGGAGGATCCATGGCAAGACATGTTGAAATGGCCGATGAAACCTTGATGGAGGAGTAAGAAAGGCCATAGTGCAGTAACTCTCACATATGTTGTAAAACTAAAGAAATAGCCCTGAATGGGTGCTAGTTATGCTGTTGGCACCAACTAGAAAACCTTTTCTATTTGCTAATATATGATTTTCTAGTAGCAGTCTTTCTTGCCTCTATGAATACCTGCTGCATATCCTCAGAAAACAAGTGCCTAAAGTGAATTAAGACCACATCATCCAGACAATCAACTGACACATCCTGCCCCAAACCAACTTCAAACACCCCTAATCTTGTGTGAGTAGATCCAGTCTGTAAAGAAGCCTATAGTATTTGCCCCTGGCCATTTCCAAAAGAACGGAGAAAGTACAGTTGTGTAAAATCTTACCATAACAGTAGATGTCCACCTCTTCGCTGCTGCAGTATTGTTTACATAACGGATTTCCTGCCAAGGATAGGCTAACATCCAGCCAGTAAACCAATACTTATAGGTGCCACACATCATATGTATACTCCCCATATAAGGTGTGAGGCATAAAGGTTACGTATGGACACAAACACTCAGAACTGAAATGCTCTGGGAGGAACAGAATAGCCTCAGGGACAAAAGAGAACATGTACATCTAGAAGGAAAAAGACTAAGACCCCTCGGCCAGGAGGGCAACAAAAAGACAGAGCAAGAGGTAAAAAAAAGGGGGGTGGGGGGACAAAATACTGCAACAGTAAAGACAAGGACATCTACTGGTATAGTAAGATTTTACACAACTGTGCTATGTTCTTCCATATCACTACTGCAGTATTCTTAATATAAAGGAGAGTACAAGAACTAAGAAGAAGCCTGGGAGGGGGAAAGCATAGAAGAGCCCTCTACAAACTCACGCAGAATAACCCTGGCAAAACCTACCCTGGAAATAACATCCAACTTGTAATGCTTAGTGAAAATATGAACAGAGGATCAAGTAGCAGCCTCAAGGTTGGAGCTGGTATCCAAACCCTTGCAAAAGGCACCAGAGGAAACAACTGCCCTAGTAGAATGTGCCTTTATAGATAAAGAAGGAAATTTGTCATGAAAAGAATTACAAAACAAAATGGCCTTAGAGATCCAGGAGGAGATGCTTTGTTTAGAAACAGCCAAACCAAAAGTCTTGGTAAGGAAAGAAACAAAAAGCTGCTCAGACTTGCGAATTACCTTGTTTTTTTCCAAATAATAGCCATGGTGTCTATGCAAATCCAAGGTGTGATGAACCTTCTCATTGGCACACTGCAGAGAAGGAAAAAAGGAAGGAAGATGAATAAACTGATTAAGTGACAACTCGTTAACCATCTTAGGCATAAAAGGAGGATTACTTCGAACAGACACCCTGTCTCTGCGGAAAACTAAAAAAGTAGGAATAGCTACGAGAGCCTGAAATTCAGACACTCCTTTGGCTGAAGTAAGAGCCAAAACAAGAACAGTCTACCAAATATAATGTTGCAAGCAAGCTAAAGAAGCAGGCTCAAAAGGAGCCTGGATCAATTTTTCCAAGTACAAAATTGAGGTCCCAAGAAGGCGGAACAGCTTTCTGGGAGGACTGATATGAAGAACGCCTTTAAGAAATTGCTTGACCTCAAAACGAGAGGCCAGAGAAGGATTCAAGGACAGACAAGCAGAAATTGCAGGTAGGTGAGCTTTAACTGAAGAATATGCCAACCCAGCATGCAGCAGGTCACAAAAATAAGAGAGAACCAGAGGACCCTCCACAGATAGGGGGATCCTAATGGCAAGACGAGCACAAGACAGAAAATCTTTTCCATTCAGACATGTATCATTTTCTGGTAGTGGGTTTCCTAGCCTCCTGAAGAACCTGGAGCACATCCTCAGAAAACGGATGCCAAAAAGGAATTACAACCCTGTCACCCACAGTGTCATTTAAAGAGAGGACAGGTGAGGATGGGTAAGAGATCCCTTGTCTTGTGTGAGAAAATCCATCTGGTGAGGTAACGTATGGTAATTACCCTGGCCAAGTGAGTAGGAAAGCTGAACCAATGCTGTCTGGGCTAAAAGGGAGTCATCAGCAAGATTTTGGGGTGGTCATGCCTTATCTTGTGCAGAACTTGCAGCAACAAAGGAAGTGGGGGGGGTGTATACAGAAACAAGTGCTTCCAAGGAAAAGACAGGGCCGCTTAATACTTGATAGCTAGAGACCAGACATGAGCAGTTAGTCTGCCACAGAAATAGGATGTCATACACCACTCCTTGTAGACATGCCACATCACAGTGGTATTGTCTGTGAAAACTTTGAGGGGCCTGGGGTGGAAAAGGAAATGAAAAGCCTTCAGAGCCAGAAGCAGAGCTCTCAACTTGTTTATGCTGATATGGTTTGACCTCTGATGAGGAGGACAGAGACCCTGGACTTTTACAGGGCCACAAGCAGCTCCCTACCCCAAGTCTGAGTTGTCCGTGAACAACTCCTGAAAAGGAATTGGAGCCTGGATTGAGATAAAGTTCATGAATCCACCACTGTAGCTCAAGTCTGAGACAAAGAAGAAAAAAGAACAGGGAACTCCAGGGGTGTGGCAATGTTGGAGCCACAGTGATATGAGGTATCACTAAAATTTCCTCATATGGAGACTGGCAAGACGAAGCATGGGAATAGTGGTGGCCATAAATTCCAGAACCCTGAAAAATTCCATGGCTGTGAGAGTGGACAGAAGAGGAGACCGGAAAAATGTTAAGAGACAGAACCTTAGGAGCAGGGACAGATGCCAGTATGGGAACAGAGTGAAGCCTGCACCTGAGGAATACATCATCCTGGGAAGGCGTTAGAACTGATTTCAGAAGATTTATGGTAAACCCCAGACTGTGTAAAAGAGAAATGGTAAATGGGAGATCCTGCAACAGACTGCTGAGAGAAGGAGTTTAAATGACAAGTGTTCTAGACAGGCAAAAATCTGTTTCACAAATTCCACAAAAATCAATGACAGGAGCGAAGCATTTGGTGAATACCCTTGGGGCAGTAGATAGGCTAAAGGGCAAAGCAGAGAATTAAAAATGAAAGGAAGAGACAGAAACAAATTCCTGAAAAGAGGGTAAATGGGGATGTGAAGGTGTGCATCCTTGAAGTGTAGAAAAAACAGAAACCCTGGGAAAGAAGAGGAAACAAAGTCTTAAGAGACAACATCTGGAAAGAAGGAACCTTAAGAAAAGTGCTGAGCAGAGAAAGATCTAGAATTGGTCTTCTGAGGAACCAAAAACATTCTGGAGTAAAACTCCTTTCCCACTTTAGTGGGTGGAATGAGCTGAATGGTGCCCTGATCCAAAGGGGATTGCAGAACCCCTGGAAAATGAGGAAGCTGTTCTAGATGAGGCTGAGGAATGCCTAAAGGGAGAGGGGGTAGATTTCTAAAAGCATGAAATACTCCTGATGCATAACAGACAGCACCCAAGAGTCTGAGGTGATATGATGCCAATTTGGAAGAGACAGACAAAGGCGGAGAGACAAGAAGGGCTGGTTGAGGGGAAGGGAAGGCCAAATGTCAAAACAGAGACAGGCTTGAACCGAAAAGAAGCCTTCTGAGATGAAGTCTAAGTGGACATAGCAGGAGGAATGCAACTAGCACTCTTCTTACCTTTAAGAGGAGGGTGTGACTGCCTATAAACAAAGGCAGACTTAGAAGGGATATGGAAGACAAAAATATGTTTGAGTTCCTACAAGGTCTTACCCTTATCTTGAAGGGACTCAAACAGGTCAGCAGCAGCTGTCTCAAAAAGAGTTTAGTTATCCCGAGGCTATCCAAAAGCTTGACTTTAATATCATCAGTAAAGCCCAAAGACATAGCCAAGAATAATGCCTCATCATGGACCCAAAGGCAGCAGCCCTGGAAGAGTGGAACAGTGAAAGAGTAGAAGCCTTCCCATCACAATCAAGAAGGTCAGACACTACATTAGTTACTTAGGAAAAAAAGAGCCAAAACATACCTGGTCAGATAGGTCTGGTAATTAATAACCCTAAAAGACAGGGTGGCAGCAATATATAACTTCTTACCCAATCTTTCCATGGTTCGACTGTCCTTATCTGAAGGAAGGAGCTTAGCAAATGGCAACAGCTTAGAAGGCTTATCAGAGGAAAACCAGTGAACGATCAGCAGAAGGGCATTTATACAACAATTTGCAATCCTCAGGCACCTTGTAGAACCTGACTGTTTTTTTGGGGGCTGCAGGCTGAAAATCAGGAGCAACACAGGCAGAAGTAAAGGTGTCCAAAAGGGTGACCAAAACAGGAGGGACAGCAGCCTGCTTGGGAAACTCCATTTGTAGAAGCACACAATACCTCTTCTGGGTGTCAGAGACCTGGAAGCAATCCCTCTTAAAATATTTCATCATGCGAGCAATAGTATCCCCAAAAGATAATTCTGCCAAGGGAAAATCTGGACTCCAAGAATCCTCTTCCTCCAAATCTTAGTCTAGATAGGAAGGACTATGAGAAGAAGAATAAGCAAAGGATTCCTTCACAGAATCCAAGTCCTTATCCAAGGAATCCCGGGCCTTTTAACAGGGGTGGAAGACTAAGGAGTTGCAGGGACGGACACCCCTTGAAGAGGCTTTAAGGCCATTAAACCTTTGAACAGACCCTGAGTAAAATCCTGCCATTACCACTGAGGATCTTTAGCAGAGGAAAGATGTTTAGTTTTCTGTTCTTTCCTGAGCAGGACATGTGCCAAGTACCCTCGGCATACCTCTCAACCTCTTAGCACAAGAAATCTGGACAAAGCCTGATGTAATAGGGGGAACAAAGGCCCAGAAATAAGGACAAACTTTAAATATTACTCGTATAAACTTAGAAAGCTGCAAGAATAAAAGCATTTGTGTTACCATGTATTTTCTGAAGGACAGTCTGAATCTCAAATGTATGTCATTATTTAGTAACTTCAGTCCTCAGATCATCCCAATAACTTGCCAGAAAACCTCAGATTTTATGAGGAAAAGGCCAAAAATACGAGTCAAAAATCTGGACATTCTGTGAAAATCTGGAGAGTTGACAGGTATGAACCTTGAAAGGTGGCAAACTGCCATAATGGTAATGGGTATCTCCTCCCTCACTACAAGCTGAAGAATCCTCCTCGGTCCCTCAGAAATGATCAGCCAAGTGTCCCCCTCAACATCAGGTGCAGATGCTGGAAAAGCCTCCAAAATGTGTGAGAGTTCAGATCTATGCCAACTTCTGATGCAGTCATGGCAGAAGGAATCAGAGGCAAGCACTAGTTGGTCTTCAGGGCTTTCACCATCTTCTAGAGAGACGTCCAGGAAAGGCTGAACAACAACAACTGGATCAGGCCTAATCTTTCTGGCATACTTCTTGGCAGATGGCTGGCCCTTGGGATGGAAGGATTCCACCATAGCACCTTGTGCCAACAGCTTAAGTCATTGGTTGTCAAGATTTATGGATAAGGAGGATAAATGACTGCATAGGGTCTTAGGCAAAAACGCTTGACAGACAGAGCACCGCATATGGTCATAGGAAACACCCAGCCAAAAAAGACACGGGTCATGACAGTCTTCATGGGTAATCAGCCTCCCACAATGACATTTCTCCTTACTGGATGTTATTAACATAAATACGAGACCAAGATTCAAATAAGAGAGAAGAAACCCCAATAGGGCACCTATCTGAAAGCGGCTTAGTAACCAACACTGTAGAATGGCATTCAACCCAACGTGCAATAATAGTGTTCGGAATCGAGACAAAGAAGTTCTGAGTGTTTGCGACTGTATGTCAATTTTATGTCCTACACCTTATGTGGGGAGCATACGTGTGAAGTATGGCACCTATAACACCTAAAGGCTTTGGTATATTGGCTGGAAATTGGGCTTATCCTTTGCAAGAGATCCCTTATGTGAAAAATACTGCAACAGTGATATGGAATGATATGGAAGGACATCAGCTGTTGCTTGAGCCAGAAAGGAGTCACCACAATGTTCTTGGGGGAATTCCTTCTGATTCTTTACAAGTACCATGAATATCAAAGGAAAGGTGAAAAAGCGTGCAGAAACATTCATGTCCAAAAAAAAGAAAGGCATTGATTTTCCAGGCCTTGCATGGAGTCCTGGAGCAGAATCTTACCAGCTGACTGTTCAGACAGGATAGGTCTACTTGAATTCCCCAGAGATGGATCAAATCTCGAAAGATTCCCAATCCATTCATGAGGATCTGTCCTTGTCCTGCTCAAATTGTCTGCCGCACAGTTTTGTTCTGACAGAATGCAGGATGCCTGCAGAATGAGATTGTGCTGTGAAGCTATACCCCAAGCTAACACAGCTAGCCTGCAAAGGGGGTACGACCTGGTTCCCCCCTTGCTTGCTAATGTACTATATGACTGTGGTATTGTCTTTAACAACTTGAAGAGGGCTTGGGATCAGGAATGATTCAAAGAGTTGATCATGTCAAGCATCTCTTTTATATTTATATGACAGGATCTGTCATTGGTATCCCACACACCTTGTACTTTTATCCCTTCTGAAACTGCTCCCCAAGCAAAGCCTGAGTCATCTGTGGTGACTGACTTTTGGAAAAGGGAAGGAGAAAGGGACACCTGAATTTAGGGATATCTGTTGTTTCCATCAAGTGATTTCTCTTCTATCAACACCCAGCACTGTGAATTGCAAAAACAGAGGATGTTGGTACTGGAACCAAACAGACTTCAGATACCAATGTTCTTTTCTCATGTCAAGTCTTACCAAGGTATCATGAGAATCACAGATGCCATTAGACCCAAAATCCTAAGATGACAGAAGTTTGAGTGCAAAACCCTAGAAATAGATAAAGATCTACTTTTTCCCTTAGAAGAAAAGCGCTTTGAACTGAGGTGTCTAGTTGACATCCCAGAAACACGATCCTGTAAAAAGGAGTCAAGAAAGACTTTTGAATGTTCTCTTGGAATCCCAGCTTGTTTAAGAGTTCTCTCACCCAAGAGAGAGATTCCTAACACTTTGAAAAAGACTGAAAAGATATGCAGTTGTTTAAATATGGAAAAATGTGGATACTCTTTAGCTTGCAATGAGTTACAACTGGAACTACACACTTTGTGAACAATCTTGTTGCAGTGGATAGTCCAAAGGGTAAGGCAGAGAACTGGTAATGCAATTCACACACACAAAACCTTAAGAAACTCCTGAACTATGGGTGAATAGGGATGTGCATCTTTTAAATGTGATGTTACCATGAATCTTGAATGAGGAAGAAGACGAAACACGTTGTGAAGAGACATTTTGAATTTGGTCAGTATCACAGACAGCTTTAGGAAAGAAAGATCCAGAACTGGTCTCCAACCATTTTCTTTCTTTTGCACTAAAACATTTTTGAATAAAATCCCTTTCCCACCTGGGAAATGGGAACTGGTTCTATCAGGCTGTGGGACAGCATATGATGGACAGGTGGAAATAAAATAGTCTGGTCTGCAGAATAAGGAACTGCTTCCTGGAAATGAGGAAGTTCCCCCCCACTGCCATATGTAATCTTGATGAATGTTCTTCAGTACCCATTTGTGTGAAAAAAAGAAGTTATGTACTCACAATAACGTTGCATCTGAGTAGGTAACTTCATTTGTCAGCAACCTGTGGGTATCGGATCCGAGCCGGCAGCTTTATCCAGCTAAGATCCGAGCTCCAAGCTCCTCCCCTTACCCATAACCCCCTGCCATCCCTCTCTGTCCTCAGATCGAGTTTGCTATAGTATCATAGAATACTACAAAACCAAGGATCAGCTAAACATCCTAACCTGATGTCATCTGGGAAGGAAGCACAAAGATCCTAAAAGGACGAACAACAGGTTAGGGGGACGGAGGGGGGGGTTGGTTGCTGACAAATGAAGTTACCTACTCAGATGGAACGTTATGGTGAGTACATAACTTCTTTATCTGAAGTAGTTAACTTCATTTGTTCATCAACCTGTGGGACAGAGTCCCCTGCTACCAAAAACTTGGGAGGTCCTCATGGAAGAATATTCCGGAGCACTGCAGAGCCAAAGGATGCCCTCCCTCTGGAAATTATATCCAACTTGTAATGGGTAATAAAGGTATGGGATGAAGCCCAAGTGGCTGCTGAACAAATGTCATCCAAGGACACTCTGGACCAAAAGGCAGCAGAAGTAGAAATTGATCAAGTAGAATGGGCGTGAACTCAGACAGGTTCAAGTCGGCCAGAACTCTTATATGCGAGAAGTATACATTGGGAAATCCATCTGGACAATGTAGCTTTTGACATAGGTTTACCCAAAAAGGGTTTAGCAAAGGATACCAGGAGATGCTCAGATTTTCTATGTTCAGCAGTCCTGTGTAAGTAGAACCTCAATTGTCTGTGCACGTCCAAAGAATGTAATTTGTATTCACCCTTGTTATGATAATTTGGGGAAAAAACAGTAAATTGAAAGATTGATTAATGCTGGACTCAGAGGCAACTTTAGGCAAAAAGGAGGGATTGGTCCTGAGGGAAACTCTGTCTTTATGAAAGACCAGGTATGGAGGTTTGGCACAAAGGGCTTGAAGCTCCAAAACCCTTCTAGCCGAAGTGATAGCAATGAGAAAGGCCGTTTTCCAAGATAAATATTTTAGATCCACCGAAGCTGCAGGTTCAAAGGGAGGGCCAGTAAGAGCCTGGAGAACAAGGGTTAAATCCCACGGAGGGACCGCATCCTTAACAGGAGGTCTTAACAAGAAAGTACCTTTTAAATCTTAGAAGACGCTAAAGGACCGAGATCACTTCCCACATGAAAGTGGGAAATCGCTGCTAATTGGACTTTGACCGTAGAGGAGCTGGCACCTTGGTCAAATAAATATGACAAAAAATCTAATACAGCTGGTATCTGGGCTGTAAAAGGATCCAACTTTCTATGTTCCACCCAGATCGAAAATCTTTTCCATTTGCTTTTATAGACCTTTCTAGTAGAAGGTTTATGAGTGGCTACTAAGATAGCCTTAACAGAAGAGGAGATGCCGGGAGTCCTAGCTGTTATTGGAACTGGATCAACCAAGCTGTGAGCTTGAGATTGTCCAGGTTTGGGGTTGTCAACCCTAGGGGGTGAGATATCAGATCTGGAGTGGGATCCAAAATCCATGGAGTACTCACTAGATGAGATCATATGCAAGGGAACCACATTTGACGAGGCCAGAATGGGGCTATGAGGATCACTCTGCTCCCCAACCGACGAGCTTTCTGCAGGAATTTTACCATCAGTGGAAGAGGCGGATAAGCATAAAGTAGACCGGATGGCCAAACATGCACTAGAGCGTCTCTGGGGGATTCCCCTGGTGGGGGAAGTAGAGCGAAGTACTCGCTGCACTTTGCGTTCAAAGGCGACGCAAAGAGATCGCAGCAAGGTTGACCCCACTTGAAGAAGATTTGCTTCACTACTCTCTGGTTCAGAGACCACTCGTATGGTGAGAGGATGGTTCGACTCAGCCTGTCTGCCAAAATGTTCGACCGACCTGGGATGTGCATTGCTATGAGAAAGCAGTTGGTGGCGATCGCCCATTCCCAGACTCTCATGGCCTCTTGACAAAGCAGATAGGATCTGGTTCCCCCCTGTTTGCTGATATACCAGACTACTGACATGTCTGTTTGAAATGCAATTGTCCCTAAGGGAAGAAGAGCCTGGAGTGCTTGCAACGCTAAAAGCACCGCCCTCATCTCTAGGACATTGATGTGCAACAAGGTCTCCGAGTGAGTCCACGTGCCTTGGACGGTTCTGCCCATGCAGTGCCCCACCACCACCTGAGGCGAGAAGCGTCCGTGATCACTGTGGCTTGGGGTGGGGACATTGAGAAGGGGCGCCCTTCCCGGAGATCCGAGAACTGGATCCACCAGAGTAGGGATTTCCTGCAAACCTTGCTGAGGGGGATAGATGCACTTAGTGGATGTTGCAGGATGGACCATTGAACCTGCAAGGTCCATTGTAGGACCCTCATGTTTAGACAGGCTAGGGGTGACAGATTGATGACAGCAGCCATGGAGCCTAGTGCCTTCAGGACCAAGGCCGCTGGAGGAGCCGAGGACTGTAGGAGGGCCACCATGTGGAGTGTCAAAGTTCGAAGCCTGTCCGGAGTTAGAAAGACCCTCAACAGGTTTGTGTCTATCCTGGCCCCTATGAAATCCAAGATTTGAGTTGGTTGAAGGGAGGATTTCTTGAGACGGATTGAGATTCCCAGATGAGAGGCCAAGTGAAGGAAGTAATTCCTGGCTGAATTTAGTAGATGTCTGGTGGGGGCGGTCAGGAGCCAGTCGTCTAGGTACGGAAAGACCTGTATTCCCTGAAGCCTCAGGCGGGCCTCTACAACTGCCATAACTTTGGTGAACACCCTGGGGGCTGTGGTGAGACCAAAGGGAAGGACCCTGAACTCATAGTGGTTGGCTCCCAGCCGGAAGAGGAGAAACCTTCTGGATCGTCTGTCCATCAAAATGTGGTAGTACGCATCCTTGAGGTCTATAGAGCACATCCAGTCGTTCTCCTGCAGGAGTGAGAGAATGGATTGAATGGTGACCATCCGGAACTTTTCTTTGGCAACCGACAGGTTAAGAGTGGACAGGTCTAGGACTGGTCTCAAGTCCCCCATCTTTTTTGGCACCAGAAAGAACCTGGAATAAAAGCCTGATCCGGACTGATCTTGGGGGACGGGCTGGATTGCTCTTTTTTCTAGCAGATGCTTTATTTCTGTGGCTGCTGCCTCCCTTTGATTGGGTGGGACATCGGGGAGGCTCCGGGGTCTGAGAGGGAGATTCAGAAAGGGGATAGTGTAACCTCTGGATATGATTGGAAGCACCCAGCGATCCATTGTAATGGACTCCCAAACTCCTAGGTGCCTCGAGAAATGCCCCCCCCGACTGCCTCCAGAGTGGAGCAGTCGGGTAACCCCTCAGGGCTGCTGCACGGGCCGATCTGAAAAGGGTTCTCTCGACCCGAAATTCTTCGGTCCCCCTCTGCCTTTGGGCCGGCGTCCACCCTGTCCTCTTCTGCCTCTGAAGGACAAGGGGTCCGGAGCGAAACGGGACTGTTGAAATTTCCGGAACCACATCTTCTTTTGTCCCCTTTGGTTCCTGGAAAAGGACCTCTGGGGAGTCGAGAAGCGGATCCCGACGGCAGGCAACGTCTTCCCGTCTTTCTTGCTCTGGACCAGCGTGTCGCGGACGATCTTGCCAAACAGCAAAGAGCCGTCAAAAGGGGCATTTGCGAAGGACGCCTTGAAGGGTTCCACAAAGTCGCAGAGACGGAGCCAAGCATGCCGCCGTAAGACAATGCCCGTTCCACTAACTCTAGCGGCTCTTTCTGTAGCATGGGAAAGAAGCCGCATAGAAGTGTTCGAAATGGACTTGAGAGTGGCCATTCGAGCTGACAATGTTTTCTTATCCTCGGCAGACATGGACTCTGGGGGCGACCCGGCGTATTCCTTGATGAGATCCCGCTGGAGTCATATCACATGTGCCATATAGTTCAGCGATCTTACGGAGAAGGTAGCTGAAGCAAACATCCGCTTCCCTAGGCGATCCATCGTCCAAGACTCCTTGTCGGTAGGGTGGAACTCTCCTGGGCTAGTTCCCTCTTGGTGGCAGCCGCCATCAACATGGCATCTACCGGAGCACCCTTGCTCCAAACCGTCCTATCTGTGGGTGGACTGAGGATTTTGTCTGGTCTCTTTGGTATGGGCTCCACAGTGTCCAGTTCCTTCCATGCCCTGGTAGTGATCAGATCTACCAGGGGATGGGTGGGAGGGGACACCCAAGAGGTAGATGGGCCTGCGTCAAACGCCTCCGGAAACACAGACTCATCGGAAGAAGGTTTTTGGGCTGACCACCCCACTCGGGGGGGTGACCTTGGGGAACCTTCCCCTAAGTCTGTGTCCTCTGTCAGGGACTCGGGTGAGTCCAAGTGCCTCCTCTTGCACTTACGTTTGTGAGGAACCTCCTCGGGGGGGGCTGACCGAAGATGCCTTACCAACCACATCCTGTTCCTCTAAGGGAACCATCTGGGACGTAGGCGCAGGCTGTCCCTGGGGCCGGGTGATGGAAGGTAGGCCCGCCTGAGAGGGAGTGGAGGATGGAACCGTAGCAGGAGCCTGCGGCCTCGAATCCCTCGACAAGACCCTCTCCACAACATCGAACGCCGAAGGAGAACTTCTCTCTCTAGAACCCGAGAGCAGCCCCTTCGGATCTGAGGCATGGACCGGAGCCGGCGCCGATGCAATCGGATCCAAAGGGCCAGTATGCTCTGACCGAGACGGAGCCGAAGACACACTGACCCTTCCGTATCCAAAGCTCAGCTCACAGCTCAGAGAGCTCGGATCCGAAAAGGGACCCGACAAACTCTAGGATGCGGTCGGAGCCAAAGTAGGGTGTACTATAGGCGCAGAGCCCCCCCCCCCGGCTCCGATGCTACCTGGATCCGATGGCGCCGAACCCCGGTAGTGGGTCGGAGAAGGAGCAATCAGGGTGAAAAATGGGGTCGAGCTCCCCCCCGGAGGGGGGGGGGGAGGCAGGAGCACTCCCATCTGCAGTTGGGCCTGGAGAAACCTACGCATCATCCGGTCCATATCTGCATCGGACAAACTTTGAGTCTATCTAGAAGAGGCCACCGAGGCTGGCCTGGAGTGCCGCCTTGAAGACATCGAAGGCGACCGGGTCTCCTCCTCCGGCTCCGGGGAAAAATGAGGTGAATGGAGCTAGGAAGGAGAAGGCCTGGACGTCCTAGGAGAGGCTATCTGTTTAGCCGGCGGAGCCGAAGAGGAAGCTTCAGCCCGCCGCTTGTGGTGTTTCTCTCTCCTTTTCTCCCTCCTAGATTCCCTCCCCTCCTGAGCCAAGGTAGGAGGGTGAGTCCTGGCCAGGGGAGCAGGGATGGAAGGCGTGACCGGTGCTGCCGAGGGAGAGGAGGGCGGAGCCGAACCCGCCGGCAGAAGTCCCGCCAGAATCAGCTTCGACCTCCTGTCCCTCAATGCCCTGGGGTTGAAGGCTGCACAAATTGTGCAGCCCGAGGAGAGATGGTCAACCCCAAGGCAAATAACACACAGAGTGTGGCCATCCGCTGGGGATAGCTTATGGCCACACTCGGTGCATTTGGAAAAAATTGCTTTAGGGGCCTCAGACATGGTAACAAAGATAGGCCCGACTCGCACACACTTTCACACACACGGGGGGAGGGGGAAGACTAAACTAACTAAAAGATAGAAAAATTACTAACAAGTTTAGCAATTTAACAGAAAAGGGGAAACAACACTCACTCGTCTATGGATTAAACTAAAAACTAGGTCAAAAAAGGTAATTTTTTTGTATACCTCACGAAACCCTACGCTTAGAAACTTGTCTAGATGCTTGAATAAGCCGGGGCAAACGAGATCTGAGGACAGAGGGATGGCAGGGGGTTATGGGTAAGGGGAGGAGCTTGGAGCTCGGATCTTAGCTGGATAAAGCTGCCGGCTCGGATCCGATACCAACAGGTTAATGAACAAATGAAGTTAACTACTTCAGATCTATCTGTTGCCAAAGAAAAAAGGGGAGATTCATACTTTTGGGAAGACGAAAGGGGGTGCCAGAGTGGGAGGGAACAAAGTCCCTTAAATAATCATACTGACTTACTGGATTGTCCTTTGTTTTGGAAGTTTCCAGAATTCTTCCTGGAACCCATTTGTCATTTCTTCTTAAATGTCAATTTAACTACATTCTATTGAGACTCTCTTTTGTTTCTTACCAAAACTGGAAGAGGAGTTAGAGAATCCCTTGGAAATTTGGAAAAGGAGGAGTGGAAAATCTTACAGATTCCATCAGCTACCCCATTTCATTGCACTTTTTGATCACCTCTGAAGCAGAAGAGCCAAAAACTAAATTTTTACCCAAAGGAGAATTTACAGCATCATTTTTAACATCACTTGGGGGTTATGAGAAAGTACAGTTTTGTACCTACCATAAATGTAGATGTTCGAGTGCTAATACAGCTGCAGTCATAACAGATGGGTTCTCCTGCCGTCAGGCGGGTCCTCGGTCGTCCGAATTCCAAAGTCTAGGTCCGGCGTCGGTTGTCGTCGCTTCTTCCCTGACGTCAGTGCGCCAGGGGTATCAAACAACCAGCTGACGCCATTTTCTTCAGTTTTTCTTGCCCTAGATGTCAGGTGCCCCCAGAAGGAAGGCAATACATGAATTTGTGTAATAAAGCAATGCAATATAATCAAAATACAGTAGTTGCAAGCAAATACACCATAAAAGAATACCCCAATCAGGTTGTATGAGGAGGTGTTAGCCAATAGGCCTGTCCCAAGAGGGGAAGGAGGGAGGGAAACCTGGACTGCAGCTGTATTAGCACTCGAACATCTACATTTATGGTAGGTACAAAACTGTACTATGTTCATCGTGCATACAGCTGCAGTCATAACAGATGGGTAGAATCCCAAAGCTAAGAAAGGGGTGGTAGGCACTAGGTGGAACTAGGAGGAGCCAGAATGCCCTGCAAGACTGCAGTGGCAAAGCCTGCTCTAGTTTTGGAGTATAATGGTAGGTGGTAGTGCTTGGAGAAGGTATGCACAGAACTCTAAGTGGCTGCTTCCAAAATATCTTTGGTAGGAACTCCTCTGAGGAAAGCTGCAGAGGTAGCTGTGGCCCTTGTGGAGTGAGATCAGATGCCTGCAGGTACAGTTTTACCATGAAAAGAGTAACAAAAGCGTATGCAGTGGGCTATCCATTTTGGGATTGTCTGTTTGGAAACTGGCTTCCTTGAGCCCCTATAGCATAGGACACAAACAGCTGTTCTGATTTTCTGAAAGGCTTTGTTCTGTCCAAATAATAACGCAGCTGTCTGTGGATGTCCAAGGAATGTAGTAATCTCTCCCCTTTGTTTTGAGGATTAGGGTAGATAAGTGTATTGCCTGATTCAAAGTTACCCTGGATACCACCTTTGGCATAAAGGACAGGTTAGTTCATAAGGAAACTCTGTCCTAATGGATGATAAAAGGCTGCACAGCCATGAGGGCTTGTAGTTCCGATACCCTACGAGCTGAGGTGATAGCCAGAAGGAAAGCTGTTTTCCAGGACAAATATTGCAAATCTGTTGAGGCAGCTGGCTCAAAAGGAGGCAAGGTCAGCTTTTCTAGAATTCAATTGAGATCCCAAGCAGGTATTGGTTGTTTCCTTGGGGGTTTTATATTCTTAGCCCCTCTGAGGAACTGTCTTAAGAGGGGGTGAGAGAATAAAGATGGATCAGTGTTGTATTCTGCAGAAATGGCTGAGGCATGGATTTTGATGGAGGAGAATGAAAGTCCACTGCTTAGCAGCTCAGCTAGATACTGTAATATTTGAGGTAAATTCAGTTTTCCAGGATTCTGGCCCTTTTTCTCATTCCAGGCACAAAACCGTTTCCATTTTGCGGAGTAAGCTTTTCTAGTAGACGGCCTTCTGGCCTCCAAAATGACATCCTGCACCTCCTTGGAGAGTAGGGTCTGTTGTGATGTTAAGGAATCTTCCATGAGGCCAGATTGAGTGTTTTCAGCTGACTGTGAAGAGTTTTGAAGCTGTGCTGAGTCAAAAGAAGAGGCATTAGAGGTAGGGTCCATGGAGGGGAATGCGTCAGGCTCCTCAGGAGTGGGTACCAGTGCTGTCTTGGCCAGTCTGGAGCAATGAGAATCATCTGTGGTCTGTCTGCTCTGGTTTTCAATAGAACTTTGGGCAGCAGAGGAAGAGGTGGAAAGGCATAAACTGTCATTGTTGTCCAACTGAAAGAGAGAGCGTCCACTTTCCAGGCCTGTGGATGAAAAGTCCTTGAGCAGAAGTTTGTCAACTGGTGATTTTTGTGGGAGGCAAAGAGATCTATGTCTGGCCTTCCCCATGCTTGAATTATCTCTGTAAAAACTTAAGGATGCAACTTACACTCATGTGGATCTGTCATATTTCTGCTCAAGTTGTCTGCCAGTGTGTTTTCCTTGCCTGGCAAGTACTGTGCTTGACGTTCGATTTGTAATTCCAGGGCTATGTTCCAAAGTGACATGGCCAGCCTGCATGGGGGTATGAATGGGTTCCTCCCTGTTTGTTTATGTACCACATTACTGTGGTGTTGTCTGTCCTTATCAATAGTTGACCTGGATGCAGAAGGTCTTTGAAAGCTATAATAGCATTTATTACTGCTAGCATTTCCTTTTGATTGATGTGAAGGTGCTTTTCTTTTTGGGACCATTTGCCCTGAATGCACCGATCTGTCATGTGCGCCCCCCCCCAGGCATAGTCCGAGGCGTCTGTTGTGATGACTTGATTTGCTTGAGGCTTGCAGAATGGGAGACCTGTGTTTGTTTGGCATGCTTGAGCCCACCACAGAAATTCCTTTTGAAGACATGGAATTAGTGGTATTACTGTTTCCAAACTGTGGCTGTGTTGAGACCAAAGGTTTTTCAGGTACCATTGAAGTTTCCTCATATGCAGCTTTGCACATGGGATTAGTAGGATGCAAGATGCCATGAATCCCAGAGCCTGCAGGATTTTCCTTGCAGTCAGCCTGGTGAAATTTGCTAGTTTTCTGAAATATTGTGTTAGTTGCCCCTGCTTCTCTGGCGTGAGGTAGGTCATCTAGGTGTTTCTGTCCAAGTTGGCACCCAGGAAAATTATTTTCTGAGAGGGTATTAGCCTTGATTTCTTTTTGTTGACTGTGTATCCCAGAGAATTCAACAACATTATTACAAAAGCCAGATGTTTCAGAAGTATGTGCTTGCTGTCCGCTTGGATCAGGCAGTCGTCCAAATATGGGTATATTTGTATCCCTTGAAGTCTGCAGTAGGCAATTACTGATGCCAGGCATTTCGTGAATACTCTGGGCGCAGTAGATAAGCCAAAGGGCAACGCAGAGAATTGATAATGGGTTGAACCTGTAAGAAATCTGAGGTATCTTCTGCAATTTTGTCTGATTGGGACATGCAGGTATGCCTCCTTGAGGTCCAATGTTACCAGCCAAGACTCCTTGCCCATCATGGGAAGAAGCTGCTGTAATGTGAGCATCTTGAATTTTGGTACAAGTAAAAATGTGTTTAGGATGGATAGGTCCAAAATAGGTCTCCAATCTTTTCCCTTCCTTGGTACCAGGAATAGTCTGGAATAAAAACCTTGACCTTGTTCGTGAGTAGGTACCTCTTGAATAGCTTTCATGTCCATGAGATCTGAAATTTGTCTTTGTGCCTCTGCCCTTTGATTGTGTGGCAGGTTTGGCATGCCTCTCATTTTTGGAAGGGTGTGAAAATGGAATCTGTAGCCACTGTTTATAATGTCCAGGATCCATTTGTCTTTTGTGACAATATGCCAATTTTTTGAAAATAATGCCAGTTTTCCGCCTAAGGGTGCTGCCATTTGAGCCTTGCTTGGCATGCAAAGGGGAAAGTCATTGGGCTTGCTTTCTGAATGGCTGCAAACTATCCTCACCACCTCTTTGTGTAGGAGCTTGCCATTGTCCGCCCCTAAACGATCCTTGAGATTGCCCTCTGCCCCTCGGGCCTGTATCTACCTCTTTGGGGTCTCTCCGTGGCTGGAAAGGACCAATTTTTTGAAGGCCAATTTCTACTGAAACGTGGAGGTTGTACCTGTAGAAAATCTTTCACTGTTTGCATTGATTTAGCCTTTTCCTCCATTTTCTTTAATACCTCCTCAGCTTTAACACCAAATAATACATCCTTTTGAAGAGGGGCATCTAGTAATTTAGCTTTGACATGATCTGGTAAGGTTTGCTCCTTGAGCCAGGCATGTCTACGTATGACTGATCCTGTAACAGCAGCTCTACATGAGGCCTCTAGAGCATCAAAACCACATTGCAAGGTATGTTTACCCACTTATTCTGCACTATGCATCAAATCCTGCAACTCCTTCAAGTCTGGTTGGTCAGGTTGTGACATTTTGCTTCTCAACTGTGATAACAGAAACTGTTGGTACTTTAGCATATGGAACTGGCAGTTTAATGCCCTCATGGTTAAGGTGGCCGAGGTGTATACCTTTTCCCCCCACCTTTCTAAGGATCTGGAATCTCTCTCGGAAGGTAATGGTTTTTTAGCAGTGGAGGCCTTAATTCCCTTGGGGCCCTGTGAGATAGTTTCTGGGTCAGCCGCATGGCTTTTGTATAAAAATTGGTGTGAATCAGGAACCCGGTAGTATCTGTCAGGCTTGACTGGGGCTGGAGGTAAAGAATCCGGGTTAAGGCAGGCCTCCGAGTACACATCATCTAGTATGTCTAAGACAGGAGGTATAGCCAGAGGCCTATGCTGAGGTAGCAAGAGAAAATCCCTAAGCCATTTCTTGGAATCTGAGTACTCTTGGCCTTCCCAGTGGAAGTGTTCCTTAAGGTATGCAAGGTTTCCCCAAATGAGTAATCCTCTGGGGGGGAGACAGAGGGAATGGACTCCTCAGCATCAGAATCTTCAAAAGGGGAGTAAGAATGTTCCTGTTCATCAGAGTGCTCTGAAATAATGGAGGCCTGGTCAGAGGAGGATTCTTCCTCCACTCTGGGCCTTTTGTCCGGGGTTGAGAACCCCTGATAAGAGTAATCAAATCCTCAGCCATTTTAAGCATCTGTTTTTTTAGGCATGGGGCCTGGAGAAGGGCCCTGTGGAGCTTGTCTCTTAGAATGCATGGCTGCTTTAGACTTAGTGAAAGCCTTGATAGAAAAGAAGAGGAAGGTCTGAAGACACCTTGAGAGGAGGCAGACCTATCTACATTTTGAGATTCACCACCAAGAGTGGCCCGGTATCTGTAGTCGGGTGTGGGCAGAGGAGCCTGCAACCTCGGGCACAGAAGACACAGCCAATGAAGTGTCGTCGGTAGGCAGGGGCTGTGTGAAGCCTCGCTGAGAACCGGACCACCTGTAGTCGGCTTTGGCGTGGTGTCGGTAGAGGCCGCGGACCTCATGTGTCGGTCCTTATCTTTGCGTTTTTAGACAAAACTGGAGTCGGAGTATCCAGCGACATATAGTTAAATTTTTTGCCAAAATAGTGCTGGGCGAACTCCGCCCGACGCTTAATGGTGCGTTTGTTGAATGTAGCACAAAAACGACAGACCGAGACGTTGTGGTCTGGGCCTAAGCAAGGAATGCAGAGGGAATGAAAATCCTTATGCGGTATTTGCTTCCCACAAGAAATACAATTATTAACTTTGTCTGACATCGGTCTGAGGCAAGAAAAGTTTCCCCAACGGGGTACTTAGCTTTCAAGAAGACTTCGGTTGCAAAAGTTTCGCAATTTCAGGAGCTGGCCGACTGGCACTTGCGAACTGCTTCTGCTTCGGGCACCGCGTGGCAAGAAAGACTGGGGAAAATGGCGTCAGCTGGTTCTTTTATACCCCTGGCGCACTGACGTCAGGGAAGAAGCGACGACAACTGACGCCGGACCTAGACTTTGGAATTCGGCTGACCGAGGACCCGCCTGACGGCAGGAGAACCCATCTGTTATGACTGCAGCTGTATGCTTGACTTGAGGAAGTACCAACACAGTCAAACACACACACACACACACACACACACACACACACACACACACACACACACACACACTAGGCAATGAGTAGTGATGGAAGAAATTAAATTATTTAAAGCAGATTCTTCCTCTCAAAAAAACTACAGACAAATAATTTATCATACTTTCACAATTACTCAAGACAAATCTTAACATATGAGACTGACAATTCAAAACTCTAAAAATTAAAGTTGCAGAAGCATTCACTTTCCTCCATACTTAGCAATAATCTTCATTGTCAAAAGTAGTAGACTAGGAATTAACTAAGTGTTCAGCAGGAGGAGGATTAACTAAAGCTACAGCATTGGGTTTAGATGTGTATAAAAATGACTGAGGAACTTTATACATCCTATCTGCCTTTTTAGGAGCAGATGGCTGACTGTCAGGAGGATTGCAGGCAGTAACACACACACACGCACACACACGCACACACACACACACACACACACACACACACACACACACACACACACACACACACCTCCTTCAAGACAGACAAAAATGGTGGAATGAGTGCAAGTTCTGTAACACCTCATAGTATTTTCTGAGGGACTGAGAATCCCCAGTGTTCTCCCAATGCAAACACTGACAGTCTAGAAATAATCTCAGAGAAAAAGAAATCCCCACAGACAGAAACAGAAACTCAGCTTTCCCCTCAGTGTCTGAATCAGAGATCAGAGGAGAAAACAATGTACCTGTCCCTTCATCTTCCTGTTCACATTCAGAATCTTGAATCTCTTCTGGAGAGGAAGTATCCCTCTTTCTTTTACCAGAAACTACCTTACAAGAAGGATCAATAACCTGAATTAAACCCTGTGCTAGACCCAGTAAACAACTCCTAAGGAGATTTGAAAAAGGATATCTGTATCTTACATGTGCTTTGTTTTCTGCTTCTTTTTGACAGGAAAAATGGGGGGGGGGGGACAACAGTGCAGCAGCAGCTTCCCTACAGATAGGCACAACATTCTGACAAAATGGGAGTCTTCCCTGTTTCCTCTCCCAGGACTGACAAGAGTGGCTCTCCCTTGCCCACTGAGGGGATGTCAAAAGCTGCAGAGGATGTGGTTAACCCCTAGGCCATAGTGGCAGTAGGTGCTACACCAGAGGGATTCAGAGTAAAAGATGAGTGATCTGAGGTACAACAAATGGCCACAGCAAAGTCACTCACCTGAGGTTGAGGCAAATTGCTAGCCTGCTGTGGTGGCAAAGGCTGTTTGCTTAAATTTTCCTTTTTGTGGCTGGAAGAAGGAACAACCGTGGATCCGACAGTTTCATGGTCAAGCTGAAAATGCTGCCTTTTTCCCAAGGAAAACAAGCAGCAAATGTCATTAAAAAATAAACAGTCTGTAAAAATCACTTATTTCACAAACACAGTAAAAAGCACTTTAAAACACTATGCCAGCCCCACAAAGAAAAAAAAATACAATTTCTCCACAGAAAAATGTTTTTCAGTTACTTTAAACAGCTTTTAAACTGACCACAAAAACAGTGCTTCTGTTTAAAAGTACAGTACAGTCTTGAAGCAGCCATCCAACATGCAAACTCCAAAGTTTAAAATAACTTTTCTAAGAGAAAAGTATAAATAAGCAAAATGGTTACATGAAAGTTTTTCCTCCTAAAGGGGAATCTCTACCCAGCAAAGGAATAGCACAAGCCAGGTGTCAATCCTTGAAAAACTCAGAGGAGCATATGCTTCAGCGGCAGTAAAGCTCTGAAGGGCTCAGCACCCAAAACTGTCTTATAGTCAACTCAGCTCCAGCTGCCCAACAGGGTGCATGGAAGGTGCCTTGAAGCTTTGGAAACTGTCTGGGTGTTATATCCTACCAAGGATATAACACCATATAGGTAAGGCTATTGCAGCAGTGATCGATATGATGAACATCTAGAGTTAAGGTAATTACATGACCTTTATATCCGATCTAAGAATCTAGACTGTAGCTCCAAATTGTAATGGAAGACAAAAGTGTGAAATGTGAATCAAGTAGCTGCAGCACAAATTTCATCTACTGGCACTACGGCAAAGAAAGGTGCAGATGCTGTGACTGTTCTAGTAAAATGAGCTTTAGGTTTGTGAGGCAGAGACAATCATTTTGCTTTGTATGCAAAAGTTATGCAATCAGATTGCTACATGGATAGTATGATTTGATCCAGCAAATATAATGTACATACTACCTTGATGGAAAAATATGGAAAGAAGACTGGCAAGTTAATGGTCTGGTTAAGGGCAGCTTCCAAAGCTAATTTCGGAAGAAAGCTAAAACCGGTTTGAACAGAAGCCTGGTTCTTATGGAAAATCAAATAAGGTGGTTTGCATGACAATGCCTGCAACTCTGAAATCCCTCCTAGATGAAGTAATAGCTAACAGGAAGATGGTCTTCCTTGATAAGAATTTGCATTCCATCGAAGTTGCCAGTTCAAAAGGGAGATCTAGGGCTTGAAGCAGCAAAGCTTCTGGCAATTTCAGTGCAGCAATGGGTGTCTCATTTTCCTCAACATGAAAGTTTAAGATTGCGGCCAACTGAACTTTGATGGCAGAAAAACTCGCACCATCTTCAAAAAGCCTTGCCAAAAAGCCCAGAATAAAAGGTAGAAGGGGCTGAAAAAGATCCAGGGCTTTGGAAGCAGCCCAAATTGCAAATTTCCTGCATTAACATCTATAAATCTTCCTGGTAGCCATTTTTGTGAGTATATAAGATACGAAGTACCAACAAAGAAATCCTGGTAGTCCTGGCCATCATCAAAATTGGAGAAACCAAGTGGTTAATTTCAGGGCTTTAATGTCCCAGTAAGTCTGGCTGGCTGGAAGGGTGAGATAGGAGATCTGGAAGTGGCCCCAGCACCCAGGGAAGGTATTTCATGTAAGGCCAAAGCAAGGGAAGGTCAGAAGGATGCAATGAGGATCATTTTTGCCTTGCACCGAATTGTTATCTGGTGGAAATGTGTAAAAGAGACACGATGGCCAAATGCAAGTCAGAATATCCCATGCTGACAGCCCCTCCTGGGGAATCAAGGCAAAGTAGCTGCTGCATTTAGTACTGAGAGGGGAAAAGAAGGGATCACTGCAAGGCTTATCCCAGCGGCTAAACATTTTGGTAGCCACCAGCTGACTGACATCCCACTCGTGAGACAGGAGATGGACCTCCTCAATTTGTCCACTGAAACACTGGTCCTCCTTGGGAAGTGCATTGCTATTAGAAAGCAGTGGGAAGACAACGCCCACTGCCAAACCCTAATGGCTTCTCAACATAGTGGACATGAATGGGTTCTCCATGTTCATTGATGAACCAGACCACCACCATTTTGACCTGGATAGAAATCACAACCTTAGAGAGGGAGTCCTGAAAGGCCTCTAATGCTACGAGGACTGCTGTCATCTTCAAGATGATGATGTGAAGACTGACCTCAGAAGGATGTCCACATGCCTTGGACTGTCCCTCTTTGAAATACCTCCCCTATCTCAAAAGGGAAGCATTCATAGCTACTGTGGCTATGAGAAGGGCTAAGAATATGAAACATCAACCTAGAACCACTAGCAGGGGAAGTCCGCCACCAATGAATAGGATATCTGCATATTGACGTTAGATTAACTGTAAATGCATAAGGTTGATACAGTATGGACCACTGAACAAAAGATATTCCAATGCAGAACCCTCATATGAAACCTGACCTGAGAAAGGAATAGAATCGAAGCAGTCATCGACCCTAGTAATCAAAGAATCAGTCTTGCTGGGGGCTTAAAGTCAGACAGGACTTTGGCAGATTGTCAATGCAGGAATACCATTCTGAAGTCTGGCAGTCTGCCAATTTGAGAAGCTGTGTCCAGGTGGCACCCCATGAATTTTATTGCCTGAACTGGGGTCAGCTACTCTCTTTCAAGTTGATGGCGATTCCTACTTAGTCATATAGTTGGGAGCAGAAAGTCCCTGGCCTGAACAAGAAAATCCCTCATGGAAGTGGTGATGAGGCAGTTGTCTAAACTTGGGAACACCCAGAACTCCTGTAGTCTGAGATGTGCTGTAACTACTGCCACACACTTGATGAATGCTCTGGAGGATCACCAAACAAAAGTGCACTACCGTAAACTGAAAGCGACAAGTTTCCAGCCAAAAGGGAAGGAACCTCCTGGATTGCCTCACAATTTTGATGTGATAGTAGACTACCTATATGTCTACTGAGCAAACCAAGTCATCCTTACTCAGAAAAGGCAGAATGGACTGAACGATGACCACCTGGAGTTTTGCCTGTTTTATACCTAAAAAGTGTCTTGAGCAAAACCCTGTGGCTTGTAAAACCGCAACCTCTTTCACCCTTCTAGTTCCAGATCCCTTTGGGGGAGAGAGGAGGGATGGATGTCCATGGCAAACAGTGTTTTGCCCTCCTGATCCCTTCTAGTGAGAGTTTACTTGACTTTGGGGCCAAAAAGGGGTGGACGCATCAAAAAGGACATTCAAACAAAGATGGCTTGAAACTCGACACAAAATCAAAGAGACACATCCAGGAGTGTATATAGGTGCACAACAATGCCGGTACCTGCTGGTCCTAAAGTGCAATTTACTGCATCTGACAGCAAATACATGGACACATTTGATACAGACTGAAGGGTGGCTGTCTGAGACTCCATATTCTTCTGAACATCAGCAGGTAACATACTGGAAAAGTACTTGGAAAGCTCTTCAGTCACGTCTCTTTGGAATCACAAAAGAGCTAAATAATTCAGTGTACATAATACAAACATCACTAAAATGCAAATCCGCTTTCCAAACTTGTCTAAAGCCCTGGACTCCCTGTTAGATGGAGAAGCAGAAGAGTTCTCTTCTGATAACCATTTTTTGTAGCTGTGACAACCTCAATGGCATCTATGGGGAGAAACCTTTCTCCAGTGTGGATTACTCCTAGGATTAACAAGAATTTTGTTGGGCTTACAAGGTATGGGCCCCACCATTTCTAGTTCCTTCCAGGTCTGAGAGACCAAGTCAATCAACTTGTCAGCAGGAGAAAACACCCAGAAAAAAGATGGATCAGCCCTGTAAGCCTTGAGGAATATGGACTCTTCTTGGAAGGGAGCATTGGTGGAAGTCCCCACACTATTTCATCAATTAAAGGATGTCTCTTAAGGAGACATCTTCCAAGAGGGATCTTGAGGAACCCTCTCCTTCCCTGAAGTTTGTATCTTCTGAGAGAGACTCCTGAGGGAAATCCAGATGTCTTCTTTTATAAGATCGCATTTTGCACACCTCCATGGGGGGGTTCCTGGGAAGTCTAAGAAGGAAAACAGGGACTCATCTGAAGAATATCCTCAAGGTTAAGGGGCTGTCCTTTGTCTGATGGAATGGAGGGGCAACATAATTCAGAGAGGATTAATATGGAAACAAGTGAGAGTAAGATACCTACTCTCTTGATCTAGAAAGCACTCTTTCAAAACTCTCAAATGAGAAGATGACACCATGGCCAATAAGGAACCTTTTTTAAGAGAGACTAGCTCAAAATGAAGCACAC
>NC_056732.1:556296074-556348476 GCF_019279795.1 Protopterus annectens
AGTAAAATTATGCTAGGACCAGAGCCATACCAATTGTTGTCTATTGGGATTTTAGCCTGAAAGGCTACCGAGGTAGAAACAGACCTGGTAGAATGAGCGTTTACCTTGAAAAAGGAAGATCTTTACCACTGGAGGAATAGACAATGATAGTGTGACCTTACAGACAAACAACTGGTCTGACTTTCTGAAATCTTTAGTTCTGTCCAGATAAAAATGCAATTGTCTATGCACATCCAGTTGGTGGAATTTATACTCTGCTTTGTTAGAAAATTCAGGGAAGAACACAGGCAATTCAATAGTAATGATTAATATTGGCTTGAGAAGAAACCTTAGGAATAAAGGAAGGGTTTGTCCTCAAGGAGACCCTATCTTTATGAAATACTTTCTGCAAATAAGGGAAGCTTAATGGAAAAGCTTGCAGTTCAGACACCCTTCTTGCAGAAGTGATAGCCACTAAAAATTAGTTTTCGAAGTTAAAAACTTGAGGTCACATGTTGCTGAAGGTTCAAAAAGGACTTGACGTTTATGGAGAACAAAGTTAAAATCCCCTGGAACCACAGGATCGCGACTGGGGAGATCTTAGTAAAGTGGCTCTCCTTTGAGGAAGGCTCTACAAAGCCTATGAGCCATAAGATTAGGTTCGTTAGCAACAAGAAAAGTGGAAATGGCTGCCAGCTGGACTTTAATAGTTGCTGCTGCTGAACCTTGGTTGAATAACTGCGAGAGGAAGTCTAAAATAGCAGAAATGGGAGCTGTGTAGGATCAAGGTTTCTCTCAATGGCCCAAAAGGAGAATCTTTTCCATTTACTAGTATAAATTTTCCTAGTAGAAGGTTTGTGGGAAGATGACAGAATGTGTACAACCTCAGGAGAAAAGTCATGAAGCCTGACTAGGGATGGAATTGGAGCAGCCAAGTTGTCAAGTTGAGGGTGTGGAGAGAGGGATGGAATGTCCCCGACGTGTGCCAGTAAATCTGGAACTGGATCCAGAGTCCAAGGTTCATCCATTAGATATGGTCACAAGGAAGGGGGCCGATCTGTCAAGGCGTGCAGAGTAAGGAGCAATTAGGACTATTCCCAGCTTCCCAAGGACATTGCTTTCATGAGATTACCTTGAGAATGAGGAAAGGAGGAGAAACGCATGCAGAAGTCCCGAGGGCCAGTTGTGAACGACTGCATCTCTTGGAGTCCCCCTTCGGGAGAATCAGTGGTAAAAGTATGCATTTGGCATTGAGAGGGGTGGCACAGACATAGCAGCAAGGCTGACCCCATCTGAGAAAATTAGTTCCGCAATGTAAGTGTCCAGAGACCACTCGTGAGGCATCAGAATAGCCATGCTGAGACTGTCGGCTATGACGGTGGATTTCCCCGGGATGTGCATTGCTAACAGAAAGTGCTGGGAAGACACTGCCCACTCCCATATCCGAAGGGCTTCTCTGCAAAAGGGGTAGGATTTGGTTCCTCCTTGCTTGTTTAGGTACCATACCACTGACATGTTGTCCGAGTGGATTGCAATTGTTCCTAGAGGGAGAAAGCTGTGAAGTGCTTGCAACACTAGAAGCAC
Organism: Protopterus annectens; assembly: GCF_019279795.1. NCBI lineage: Eukaryota > Metazoa > Chordata > Ceratodontiformes > Protopteridae > Protopterus > Protopterus annectens. The sequence continues at coordinate 556,297,638 of NC_056732.1, forward strand.
TGCTCTCATCTCCAAGACATTGATATGCAAATGAGACTCGTGATCTTGCCATGTGTCTTGGAATGTTCTTCCTAGATAATGCCCCCCCCCCCATCCTATCTGGGAGGCATCCGTGATCACAGTGGCAACGTGGGGGGGATGGTCTGCCTGTGTTTAGGTTGCTGGTCTGGATCCACCAGCAAAGATCCTGATTGCACAAATTTGTTATCAGGATGGGGTGAAAAAGAAGGAGGTACTGCAGTGACCACTGGGCAAACAGTAACCACTGCAGGACCCTCATGTGCAGCCTGGCTAATGAAACTAGTGTTATTGCGGAAGCCATGGTTCCTAATAGCTTGAGCACCACCTTTGCTTTGACTTTTCTTAGAGGAAGTAAGCTCAGGGCTTGTTCCCTTAGACTGAATTATTTCTACAGGAAGATAAGCCCTCACTGAAACTGTGTTTATTTCGGCGCCAATAAAATTCACATAGATGCTGAGGCAGGCAGACCATAATTTGTGATTTTTGCCAATTTACTGTAATTCCTAACTGCGGGCAAGTTGAAATGGTAGCGTCTCTGGCCTGTAACAGTAGATGCCTGGTAGTGGCAGTGAGGAGCCAGTTGTCCAGATATGGAAACACTTGAAAGCCCTGACGTCTCAAGTGAGCCATAACCACTGCCATACATTTGATGAACACCCTGGGGGCTGTAGTAAGACCAAAGAGAAAGAAGTGAAGGCAGCAGAAACAGGATAATAACTGAAACCCCAGCCGGAAGAGTATGACTCCTCGATGCACTGTCCATTTTGATGTGGTAGTATGCACCTTGGAGGTCTATGGAGCACATCCAAATGTCTTTCTCTAACAACGGGAGCATTGACTGTAAGGTGACCATTCGAACTTGGACTTCTGTACAGATTCGTTAAGTTTGCTGAGATCCAAGATGGGCCTCATGTCCCCTGATCTTTTTGGCACCAAAAAGAATCTGGAGTAAGTCCCTAATCCTACTTGGTCTACGGGGATGGGTTGGATGACTCTCTTCACGAGCATCCTTTGGATTTCTAGAGTTGCTGAATCCCTGTGATTGGGAGGCACATCTGGGATTTGTCTGGTCTGAGAGGGTGGAGAAGAGAAGGGAATATGGTAACCTCTGGTAACTATCTTTATACCCAGAAGCTTGGCACGATATCACTCAAGACAAGTGGGTATTAAAGAAATACGACCCTGACTGGCTCCCGAAGAATGGCCAAACAACGTACAACAAATACACAGAGAAAATAAGCAGAATATAGTCCGAAACAGACAGAGACTGCAATAAACACACTAAACTAGCAAGACAATATAACAATATCCAACAATGACAAGTCAAATTATTGAAAATATCACTTGGCCACGGCCAAGAAAAATCACGTCTGAGCTGAACGAGCAAACGAGATCTGGGGAATGTTGGTGATGCATGATGGGATACCTCCTAGCGACGAGCCAACCAGAAGTTTTTGGGCTGGAGTATGGTCGAGTCGGAGCCAAATAAGTGTAAGAATGAAGGCGAGATAAGACTACAGAACATCCTGGCATTTTAACAGGGGTGTGTACACTTTTTAAATCCACTGTGTGTGTGTGTTTTTATATATATATATATATATATATATATATATATATATATATATATATATATATATATATATATATATATATATATATATACACAGATATATTTCAAGATATATATATATATATATATATATATATATATATATATATATATATATATCAAGATCACTACGGAATACCGAAATTCCGAATCCCGAAGACAAGAATCACGAGATTGCAGAATCTCGAACATAGTGAAAGGGGGCTGCCGTACAGTGCAGAACAGGAACTTTGCTGTTCACTCCACTGTAGTGCGATCTCGGAGTTGGCATATTTAACTTGCAGGGGGTGTGGGAGGTGCTGGGGGGACTTGCCCCCCTGCATACACGTTAGAATAGTTTGTTGTATGTTTTACTTTTTTTTTTTTTTTTAAATAAAGTTTCAAGATTTCGCAATCTCGAGATTCTGGTCCTTGGGATTCAGAATTACGGGATTGTGGAATTTCAGTATTCCGTAGTGATCATACATAAACACACACACACATATATATATACATATATATATATATATATATATATATATATATATATATATATAAACAAAACACCAGATGGAATGGCCAGCAAGTCCGACATCCAGGAGATCAACATAATTAGATGACCAAATACTGACATGTTCTGTGTATACTCTGGGATTAGACTGGAGCAGAACAAATCAAATGTTTTGAAATCCTGCAACTCCCTGTTAATTATAACTCAAAGATTGCACAGTCCCCAAGGAAAAGAAATATTCCCCTACCCCGGGACTGTCAATGTCGCACACCTGCCGACGATCTGTCTGCGTTGATCAAATGGTGTCGCTCTCCTGTGTCAGACTAGTGGCCATTTGACCAGGTGGCTGTCACCCATATAAATGTATGTTTATCTATATACTGTACAGATATGTTTGTGTATATATCTATATTTAACATACATACATACATATACACACACAGGGAATTTTATTTTTCTTATTTTTTAGGAAAAGGGAAGGCTGAAAAAGGGTGGGAAGTTAAACCTGCAACTCTAATGGCTAAGAATAAGATACAAGATATTATTAAGATACAAGATATTACTAACACATGCTAACAACATTGTACAATTACAGAAATAAAGAAGGTATGTGCTCACCACAATGTTCTATCTGTGCTGTCCATTTTCAGCAATTGGGTTTGGATCCAACCCTTGTTTCCGACTCGGACATTATTTTCAGCATGTGGCCACTCTCAAGCTCCTCCTTTACCCATAATGCTCTATCCCCTAACTACCTCAGATCTGGTTTCCTGACTTATAGCTTAAAGGGAAATATTAGCCACACCTTAAAAGAAATCCAGTCTGGAGCTCAACATGCTCAACATAAGGAACAGTGGTTCCCTTGCAAGGCTTCATTCTTGCAAAAGTCATTAGTTCAAAGGTAGGGGGCTGGTGGGAGGGAGGTTGAGGAATAATGAAAATGGACAACACAGATGGAATGTTATGGTGGGTACATAACTTCTTTACCTGATGTCAATTTTCATTCATTCATTTATTCTTCAACAACTGGGACAGATCCTTCAGCTACCTGAAATCTCGGGAGGACTCTCAGGAAGGATATGCCTGAGCACAGTTCAGCCGAAGGCTGCTCTTCTCCTTGATACCAGATCCCATTTGTAATGAGTAATAAAGGTATGAGGGTTGGCCCAAGTAGCAGCCGCACATATATCGTCCATGGATGCTCTGGAAAGAAATAATGAAGACGTCGCCATGGACATGATTGAATAGTCTCTCGATTTTGGTAAAGAAAGGCCTAATTTGTTATAGACAATGGATATACAAACAGTAAGCCACTTGGCTACTGTTAACTTTGTGACGGGCTTGCCCAATTTGGAATCCGCAAATGAGACCAAGACAAACAATTGGTTTGTCTAAAAATTTTTTTTCTATGTAAATAAAAACACAATGGTCTGTGAACAACCAGTAAGTGTAACATATATTCACCTTCGTTTCTAAAATTTGGAAAGAAAACTGGCAAATTAACAGATTGTTTGATGTTTGACTGACACCACCTTAGGAAGAAAGGTAGGTAGGATTGGTTCATAAAGCCACCCTAGCCTTATGAAATACTAAGTCAGGATGTTTAGAAGACCGTGCTTGAAGTTCTGAAAGTCTTCTAGCAGAAATGATGGCTACCACAACTTGCCATCTGTGTTCTCCATTTTCATTCTTCCTCATGAATGGGTCTAGGCTCCGATCCTCAGATCCGACTCTACCACATATACCAGACTTAGGATCCAAATCTCAAGCTCCTCCCTCTACCCATAATGCTCTATCCCATCTCCCCAGTTCCTCAGATCAAGTTTGTTGCCTTACTCCCCACTGCATTAAAATGAGAGAACAGAGACAAGAAAAAGACTGAGGCTCAAACCAGGAACAAGAAGGTTCCAATATCATGCAAAGATCCTTCTAGGAGTGACAGGGCCGGAGGGCAGCTGGGAGGGAAGGTGAGGAAAAATGAAAATGGACATCACAAATGCCAAGTTATGGTAAGTACATAACTTGTAAATATGATGTCCTTTTCATTCTCTCTCACAAATGGGTCAGAGTCCCCAGCTACATAACTCTAGGGAGGCCCTTAAGGAAGGACATGCCGGAGCACTGTCAAACCAAAGGAAACTCTGCTTCCGGAGGCAATGTCTAATTTGTAATGTGTAACAAAGGTACGATTCTTTGACCAAATGGCTGCAGCACAGATATCATCAATGGAGTTTCTTGAGGAAAAAGCAGATGAAGTAGCCATAGATCTAGTGGAATAAGCTCCAGGGCGATAAGGCAACTCCAAGCCTTTTTTGAGAATAAATCAACAAAATACATCAGTAATCCTTTTGGCCAGAGTAATTTTGGAACTGCCTGACACAAGTGGTTAGGGGAAAAGGATACAAACAGCTCATCAGACTTCCTGTACCGATTTATTCTGTGAAGATAAAAACGTAATTGTCTGTGAACATCAAGTGGGTGAAGCATATATTCACCCTTATTAGTAAAGTTTGAAAAGAAAACTGGTAATTGTATGGACTACAGTTAGTCTGTGAGCTGTTTTAGGCAGAAAGGAAGGGTTGCTCCACTGAGACACCCAATTCTTATGGAAAACAATGTAAGGAGGCTTAGCTGATAAGGCCTGAAGCTCAGAAATTCTTCTTGCTGAAGTGACAGCTACTAAAAAGATTATTTTCCAAGAAAGAAACTTCATTTTGCTTTTGTCTGGCTGGTTCAAAGGATTTCCCAGTTAACCCCTGAAGGACCACTGTTAGAGCCCAAGGAGGAGAGGGATCCTTTATTGGAGGTCTAAAGAGGAAAACCCCCTTCATGAAAGCTTTACATAATCTCAAAGATGCCAGAGAGAATGACTCATTTCCAGCGCAGAAGTTGAAAACAGTTGCCAACTGAAGTTTAATACTGGAAAAGCTAGCCCCTTCCTTAAAAACAGTAGTGAGAAAAAGGAGGATTGCTGAAGTAGTGCTGAAAAGGGCCCAATAACCTGTTTGGAAGCCCACATACAGAATGGATTTCCACTTGTTTCTAGATTGGTGGCCTTCTTCTTGGGAGGCCAAGATAATGCCAGAACTTGGGGCGAGCCTGACTGTCTAAATATCATTGGGGAGGAGAAACCATGCATCAGCTTGAGGCATGGAGACTGGGATGTTGATTTCGTTGGACGAGATATAGGGAGAGATCCTGAGGGGTTCCAGTATCCATGGAGATATTTCAAGTGAGACCAGAGGAAGGGGAACTATGACTTACGCTTTCAGAAGGGGCAATGAGGATGACTGAGCTCTTCAGCCTGGGCTTGCTTTCGTTATGTCTCGGGACAACAGGAAGAGGAGGATAGTACAGAGCTCTAAATAACTGGTGAATCAGGAGCATCTCAGTGACTCTCAGTGATCAAGGGACATCAGGAGGCACTTACTGCACTTGTTGGAGGGCAAATGGTTTGAGCAGTGGCTGGTCCCCAGTGGCTGAAGATCATATTTGCTACTGCTTGATTGAGTGAATTAGAATGGACCTGAGTCTGTCTGCTGTCGCTGGTTTTCCCAGGCTAATGCATTGTAATGAGAAAGGATCTGAAGAGACTGCCTAGCCGTCAGAGACCGCCATCATGTCCTCTGCACAATGTTTGCTGATGTACCAGATTACCGGACATGTTGTCTGTGTAGTCTGCAACAGTCTACAGAAGGGGAACATGCTGAAATGCTAGCAATGTTGGAATAAGCAGCTCTCATCTCTAAGATGTATGCACCCTTGGTTCCTGAGGATCCCGTAAGCTTTTAATTTTTCCAGGAAATGCCCCCACCCAGGTGGGAAGCGCTCATGGTCATTATGGCATTGAGGGTGAAGGCAGAATGGCCTGCCCAGAAACAGGTCATCTGACTGGATCTACCAGTGAAAATTACGCCAGATTGAGCGTAGTCTCATGAAGTGATCGAGACTGGCAATAATGGACCACTGTACCTAATGTCCATTGAAGAATTCACATAAAGAATCTTGCTAGAGGAACTGTTAGGAAGAATGGCAGCTGACACAGACCCACTGACCCAAGAGATTGCAGCACTAGTTTTGCAGGAGGATTGATGAGACGCAGTATAGCCCATATCTGATTTCTCTCTCTCAATGACGGATGCACCGGAAGAGGTAGTAATGAGCTAGGTATTCAGGTTGAGCTCCTTATAAATGGAAAAATCTGTACAGGAGCTAGGCACGATTGAAAGGCGGCTTATTGAGATGCCTGGGCGAGTTGGAGACTTGGGAGAAAGAAATCCTGGCTTGTGGTAGAAGTTGATGTTTTGGATGGAAGGCGAGAGTCAATCATCAAGACAGTGGGAACACCCTGTATCCTTTGAGTTCCAATAGGCTGTCACGCATCGCCTGTTGGTGAACACCATGCAGCTGCTGTGATGAGTCCAAAGGGCAGTGCCTGAATTGATGATGATTGGCTCTGTCAGCGCGCAGGATGTCTCCTGGAGCACCTGTCTATTTTGATGTGATAGTATGCATTCTGGAGATTGCCAGAGCATTAATCCAAGTGTCCTGACAGAAGAGCAGGATAATAAACCATAACCATTCGGACCAAGACTCTGTTTACATACTGGTTCAAACTGTTTAGATCCAAAATAGGTCTCGGGTCCTGCTAAGTACTCAAAAATGGCCGGGAGTAAGTTCCGAATCCTATCTGTTCAGGTGGAACCTCCTGGATGACTCTTGTAGTAGCTTTTGTATTTTTTTGGCGATTCTCTCGACTAGGAACGTCACAGTTTCTTTCTATTTATTGGTGAGGGTGGAAGGGAAAAGAGGGTATGTAGTAACCTCACAGATACTGGGTACAACCCATGAATTTCTGTAATGTTTGTCCAGGCATCTAGGCAGGGAAACAACTTCAACCGTCTCCAGAGGCTTAAATAGCCCAGCAACGCCTTTCCAGGAGTGCTGATAGCCTCCATCACAGTAGCTTCCCAGCCCAATTTTGCGACCTCTACTCCTGGGGACGCCTTCCAATGAAACCCTCCTCTGCCTTCCTTCAAGAGGAAGTATCCTGTGAATCCTAAAGATTTCTGGAACCATATTATCTTACTACCCCACTGGTCTCGCCAGAACTACGTTACCGATGGGTAAAATTTGATTCCAATGGCAGACGGTCTTTCCATCCTGTTCATTATGCAGTGAAAAAGAAGTTATGTACTCATAACAACCCATCTGAGCAGGTGAATCTATTGTTCGCAACCAGCGTCTGATCCGATTCGGATCAGGAGCCGCAGCTTTCCAAGCTTACAGATCCTCAGCCGCCTGCCCTCCTCAGCCCATACCCTACCTTGTGTAACCCTAGACTCGAGCTTGCTAGAGAAGGCAATAGAAGTTTCTATAAATTTAGTAAACTTTATCACTTGCAATGCAGGATGACTGAACAAGGTATACACAGGCTCGGTGAATTAGCAAACCATAGGTCTGGGGAAGGAAGTAGGTTTGTTGTAAACAAATGAAGTTACCATCAGATGGAACGTTATAGGAGTACATACTTATCTGAAGTAGTTAACTTCATTTGGCTCATAACCTGTGGGACAGGAGTCCCCATTACCAGTAACTCGGGGAGACCCTTTTATGGAAGGATATCTGGAGCACTGCAGAGCCAAAAAGAAGCGCCATTCGGATAAGAGGATGCAATTTCTATAGTGTGAAATGAAGGTATGTGAAGAAGCCTGCTGTTGCTGCACAAATGTCATTCTAATGATACCCTTGAGACCAAATGCCGCAGAGGTAGCTTATAGATCGTGGTGGGAGAGGGCTCGATGTGTAGGGGCTCACGATTTACTCAGGAACTTTGTAGGCGAGGAGAATACATTGGGAGATCCACCTCAATGTAACTTTTTTTTAGTGACTGGGTTTCCCAAAACGTGATTTTGTGCGACTTCCAAAAGTTGATCGATTTCTGATATCTGCTGTCTCTGTTCAGGTAGGTTTTGTTGTCTGTAACACTAAACAATGGAGTTTAATCTCGTTAATTCTGAATTTGAAAAAGAGTGAAAAAGGAGGATTGCTGAATGGGCCCTTAAGGATACTTTGGGCGTTGGGAAAGGGATTAGTACAGAATGTTTTCCATTTGCTTCTCTAGACTTTCTTGGTGGTGGCCTTCTGGGAGGCCAAGATAATGCCATGAACTGGGAAGCGAGCCTGGACTGTCTAAATATCACTGGGAGTGGAGAAACCATGCACTCAGCTTGAGGGCATGGAGACTGGGATGCTGATTTCCTGTTGGACGAGATAGGAGATCCTGAGTGGGTTCCAGTATCCATGGAGGATATTTCAAGTGAGACCAGAGGAAGGGGAACCATATCTCTTAAGGCCAGAAGGGGGCAATGAGGATGACTGAGCTCTTCAGCCTGCTTGCTTTCTGCAAGAACTTCGGGACAACAGGAAGAGGAGGATAGGCATAGAGGAGCTCTGGGGGTCAATCATGAATCAGAGCATCCCTCAGTGACTCCCCTAAGGGGACATCAGAGTGAAGTACTTACTGCACTTGTTGAGGGGCGAGGCAAACAGGTCGCAGCAGGGCTGGCCCCAGTGGTTGAAGATCATATTTGCTACTGTTTGATTGAGGAATTAGAATGGACCTGCTGAGTCTGTCTGCCAGCTCGATGGTTTTCCCTGGTACATGCATTGTAATGAGAAAGTGATCTGAAGAGACTGCCTATTGCCAGACCATTATGTCCTCTCTGCACAATGTTTGTTGATGTACCAGACTACTGACATGTTGTCTGTGTAGTCTGCAACAGTCCATAGAAGGGGAACATGCTGAAATGCTAGCAATGTTGGAAGGTACAGCTCTCATCTCTAAGATGTATGCAACTTGGTCTCTGAGGATGACCTCGTGCTTTGGACCCTCTTTCCCAGGAAATGCCCCCCACTCCAGGTGGGAAGCGTTCATAGTCATTATGGCGTTTGAGGGGTGAAGGCAGAATGGCCTGCCCAGAAACAGGTCATCTGACTGGATCTACCAGTGAAAATTACGTTTGCAGATTGGAGCGAGTCTCATGGGAAGTGATCGAGACTGGTAATAATGGACCACTGTACTGCCAATGTCCATTGAAGAATTCACATAAAGAATCTTGCTAGAGGAACTAGAAGAATGGCAGCTGACACAGACCACTGACCCAAGAGATTGCAGCACTAGTTTTGCAGGAGGATACTGATGAGACACAGTATGGCCCACATCTGATTTCTCAATGACGTGATGCACTGAAGAGGTAGTAATGAGTTGTGGTATTCAGTTGAGCTCCTATAAATTCCAAAATCTGTACAGGAGCTAGGTACGACTTAGCATGGTTTATTGAGATGCCTAAGGAGTTGGAGATCTGGAGAAAGAAATCCCTGGCTTGTAGAAGTTGATGCTTGGATGGAGTTATGAGGAGCCAATCATCAAGACAGGGAAACACCTGGTATCCTTTGAGTCTCCAATAGGCTGTCACGACTGCCTGTTGGTGAACAACATGCGAGCTGTGATGAGTCCAAAGGGCAGTGCTCTGAATTGATGATGATTGGCTCCAAGCCAAAAGCGCAGATGTCTCCTGGAGCACCTGTCTATTTTGATGTGATAGTATGCATTCTGGAGATTGCCAGAGCACATCCAAGTGTCCTTGAGCAGAAGAGGCAGGATGGACTGAACCATAACCATTCGGAACTTTGACTTGTTTACATACTGGTTCAAACTGCTTAGATCCAAAATAGGTCTCAGGTCCCGTTTTTTTTTGGCACTAAAAATAAGCGGGAGTAAGTTCCGAATCCTATCTGTTCAGGTGGAACCTCCTGGATGACTCTTTGTAGAAGCTTTTGTATTTCTTGGGCTGTGTATTCCCTCTGACTAGGTGGAACGTCGGGCAGTTTCTTTCATTGGACAGGAGGTGGAAGGGAAAAAGAGGGTATGTAGTAACCTCTGCATATGATACTTGGCACCCATGAATTTCTTGTAATGTTTGCCCAGGCATCTAGGTGCAGGGAAAAACCCCAACTGCCTCCAGAGGCGAACAGTCGAGCAAAGCTTCAGGAGTGCTGATAGGGCCCATCACAGAAGCCTCTGAAGCCCTAATTTTGCGGACCCCCTCTACCTCTGGGGGACGTCTTCCAATGAAACCCCCTCCTCTGCCTTCGCAGGAAGTATCCCCCCGTGAATCCTAAAGATTTCTGGAACCACATTATCTTACTACCCCACTGGTTCCCATAGAACGCACATTGATGGGTAAAAAATTTGATTCCAATGGCAGACGGTCTTTCCATCCTGTTCATTGCGAGTGAAAAAGAAGTTATGTACTCACCATAATGTTCCATCTGAGTAGGTAACTTCATTTGTCTGCAACCTAAAGGTATCGGATCCGATTCGGATCAGAGCCGGCAGCTTTCCAAGCTTACAGATCCGAGCTCCAAGCTCCTCCCCCTTACCCATAATACCCTACCTCCTTGTAACCCTCAGATCGAGTTTGCCAGAGAAGGCAATAGAAAGTTTCTATAACCTAGTAACCCTTATCACTTTGCGATGGTGATGACTGAACAAGGTATACACAGGCTCGTAACTAGCAAACCATAGGTCCGGGGGAAGGAAGTAGGGTCGGTGGCAAACAAATGAAGTTACCTACTCAGATGGAACGTTATGGTGAGTACATAACCTCTTTATCTGAAGTAGTTAACTTCATTTGGTCCACAACCTGTGGGACAGAGTCCCCAGCTACCAGTAACTTGGGAGACCCTTATGGAAGGATATTCCGGAGCACTGCAGAGCCAAAAGAAGCATGTCCTCTGGATAAGAGATGCAATTTATAGTGTGAAATGAAGGTATGTGAAGAAGCCCAAGTTGCTGCTGCACAAATGTCATCTAACGATACCCTTGACCAAAATGCCGCAGAGGTAGCCATAGATCGTGTAGAGTGGGCTCGCACGTGTAGGGGCTCACGACGACCAGAACTTTTGTAGGCGAGAAGAATACATTGGGAGATCCACCTCGCTAATGTAACTTTAGTGACTGGCTTCCCAAAACGTGATTTTGAAAAGGACACAAAAAGTTGATCAGATTTTCTGATATCTGCTGTTCTGTTCAGGTAGAAACGTAGTTGTCTGTGAACATCTAAACAATGGAGTCTGTACTCTCTTTTATTCTGAAAATTTGGAAAGAAGACCAGTAGACTGATAGACTGATTGATATTGGCCTCTGAGGATACTTTGGGCAGGAAGGAGGGATTGGTCCTGAGGGAGACCCTGTCCTTATGAAAAATGATGTATGGAGGTTTACAGCACAGAGCGTGAAGCTCCGAAATTCTCCTGGTAGAAGTAATGACAATCAAGAAGATTGTCTTCCAAGATACATACTTTAATTCCACTGTGGTCGCCAGTTCAAATGGGGGCCCAGTTAAAGCTTGAAGAACTATGGTAAGATCCCATGGAGGTACTGTATCTCTGATCAGGGGTCGTAACAAGAAGGCTCCTTTCATGAATGATTTACAGATCTTGGATGAAGCCAGGGGTCCTGAATTGTTAGCTATGTGATAGTGGGAGATAGCTGCCAGTTGAACTTTTAACAGTGGACGCACTAGCTCCCTGTTGAAAAATATGTGAAGGAAAGTCAAGGACTGCTGGGACGGGGGCCGTGAAAGTATCTAGATTCATCATCTCTGCCCAGAGATAAAAACGTTTCCATTTACTCTTGTAGATCTTTCTGGTGGATGGTTTGTGCACGGCCAATAGGATGGCCTTAACAGAGGAAGATAATCAGGGAGTCCTAGCCATTAGGGGAACTGGATCAACCAAGCTGAGAGCTTGAGATGACCCAGGTCAGGGGTCTTGAGCCCCAGTGGATGGGAAATCAGATCCGGACTGGGATCTAGGATCCAGGGAGGATGTACTAGATGAGACCGTAAGTAAGGGAACCAGGTCTGGCGAGGCCAGAAAGGGGCTATGAGGATAACTCTGCACCCCAACCGACGAGCTTTCTGTAGGAACTTTGTTATCAAGGGAAGAGGAGGATAAACATACAGAAGACCGGATGGCCAAGCATGAACTAGAGCGTCTCTGGGGGCTTCCCCTGGTGGGGGAATCAGAGCGAAGAACTCGCTGCACTTTGTATTTGAAGGCGAAGCGAAGAGATTGCAACAAGGTTGTCCCCAGGCAAGGAATATATGGTTCGCGACTGTTGAGTTCAGAGACCACTCGTAAGGTGAGAGAATTGTTCGACTCAACCTGTCTGCCAAGATGTTTGACCGACCCGGAATGTGCGTTGCTATGAGAAAGCGGTTGGTGTAGATCGTCCATTCCACACTCTCATGGCCTCCCTGCAAAGAGGATAGGATCTGTTTCCCCCATTTGTTTATGTACCAGACTACAGACATGTTGTCCGATTGAATTGCAATCGTACCCGGAGGAAGAAGGTGATGGAGAGCCTGCAACGCTAAAAGCACCCCCTCATCTCCAGTACACTGATATGCAGTGAGGTCTCTGTGGGAGTCCACGTGCCTTGGACGGATCTGCCCCTGTAATGCCCCCCCCCCTCCCGAGGAGAGATGCGTCCGTGGTCACCGTGACTTGTGGGGGAGGTAGGACGAAAGGACGTCCTTCCCGAAGGTCTTTGGAATGAAGCCACCAGAGAAGTGACTCCTTGCAAACCCTGCTGAGATGAATAAGGGTAGATAGGGGTTGAAAAAGAATAGACCATTGCACTTGAAGAGTCCATTGAAGGATTCTCATTTTCAGACTGGCGAACGGGGATAGAGTGATGGGCAGCCGCCATGGATCCCAGGGCCCTCAGGACCAATACGGCAGGTGGTGCAGGAGACTGTAAGAGGTCCAAGATTTGGAGGCAAAGATTGTGTAGCCTGTCGGTTGTCAAGAAAATTCTGAATTGTGTCGTGTCTATCCTGGCCCCTATGAAATCCAAAATTTGAGTGGGTTGCAGAGATGATTTCCTGAGGCTGATTGAGATCCCTAGTTGGTGAGCTAGTTGTAACAGGTAATCTCCGTTTGAGCAAAGTTGATGCCTGGTGGGGGTGGTAAGGAGCCAGTCGTCCAGGTACGGAAAGACCTGTATGCCCTGAAGTCTCAGGTGGGCCGCTACTACTGCCATGACCTTGGTAAACACCCTAGGGGCTGTGGTGAGACCAAAGGGTAGGACCCTGAACTGGTAATGACTGGTTCCTAGCCGAAAGCGGAGAAACCTCTTGGATCATCTGTCCATAAGAATGTGGTAATACGCGTCTTGGAGGTCTATCGAGCACATCCAGTCGTTCTCCTGTAACAGTGGGAGAATGGATTGAATAGTGACCATCCGGAATTTCTCTTTGGGTACTGACAGGTTCAGTGTTGATAGGTCAAGTATGGGTCTTAGGTCCCCCATCTTTTTTGGCACCAAAAAGAACCTGGAGTAAAACCCTAATCCGGACTGCTCTGGGGGGACGGGCTGGATTGCTCTTTTTCTTAGCAGCCCTTGAATTTGTATAGCTGCTGCATCCCTCTGACAAGGTGGGACATCGGGGATTCCTCTTGATCGAGGAGTGTAGGTTAAGAAGGGGATTGAATATCCTCTGGATACAATTCAGAGCACCCAGCGATCTGTGGTGATAGACTCCCATTTGGCTAGGTGTTCCGAGAAGCACCCCCCCCCAACTGCCTCCAGAGAAGAGCAGTCGGGCAACCCCTCAGGGCTGCTGCGCGGGTCGGTACGAGAAAGGTTCTCTCGACCCAAAGTTCTTTGGGCCCTCTCTGCCTCTGGGCGGCGTCCACCTTGTCCTCCTCTGCCTCTGAAGGATGAGGTCTCTGGAGCGAAACGGGTTTGTTGAGTCTTCCGGAACCACATCTTCTTCTGTCCCTTTTGGTTCCTGGAATAGGACCTCTGGGGAGCCGAGAAGCGGATCCCGACGGCAGACAATGTCTTCCCATCTTTCTCGCTCTGGAGAAGCGTGTCGCGGACAGTCTTGCCAAAGAGCGTTGAACCGTCATAAGGGGCGTTTGTGAAGGACGCCTTAAAGTGTTCCGCAAAGACGGAGCCAGGCCTGTCTTCGTAAGACGACGCCCGTTCCACTAGCCCTAGCCGCTCCCTCCGTGGCATGGGAGAGGAGCCGCATGGATGTGTTTGTGATCGACTTGAGAGTGGCCATTCGGGACGAGAACGTACACTTGTCCTTGGCCGACATGGACTCTGGGGGTGATCCAGCGTACTCCTTAATCAGGTCTTGCTGGAGTCGAATAACGTGCCATGTAATTCAGAGACCTTACCGAGACTGTCGCTGAAGAGATCATCCGCTTTCCCAAACGGTCCATCATCCAAGAATCCTTATCTGGAGGATACACCGAGGAACTCTCCTGTGCTTGTTCCTTCTTGGTGGCCGCCGCCACCACCCAGAGGGACCCTTACTCCAACATGCCTTGTCCGAGGGGGGGCTGAGTATTTTGTTGGGATGTTTGGGGATCGGCTCCACAGTGTCCAGCTCCTTCCACGCCCTGGTAGTAATAAGATCTACCAGGGGGTCGGCGGGGGGGGCGACACTCAAGAGGTAGATGGGCCTGTGTCAAACGCCTCCAGAAACACGGACTCATCCGAGGAAGGCTTTTGGGCGGACCACCCTCCCCTGATGCGTAACATTTCCATGATGTCTCTTCGGGGGGGTGATCTTGGGGAACCTTCCCCTTCCTCCAGGTCCGTGTCCTCCGTGAGGGACTCAGGTGAGTCCAAGTGCCTCCTCTTGCACTTCCGCTTGTGAGGCACCTCCTCGGAGGGGCTGTCCTAAGAGGCCTCACCAGCGATGTCCTGTTCCTCCAAGGGAACCATCTGGGACGTAAGCGCAGGCTGTCCCTGGGGTCAGATGATGGAGGATAGGCTCAACTGCGTGGGAGCGACGGGCTGGTCCAGAGCAAGAACCAGGGGTCTCGAGTCCCTTGAGAGGACCCTCTCCACTACATCGAATGCCGACGGTGAACTGCTCTCCCTTGGGACCACGAGCAGTTCCCTTGGCTCCGACATACGGATCGGTGCCGAAGGCGTCCTGATCGGATCCGAAAGGGTAGTGTGACCCGACCTGGACGGAGCCGAAGTTCCACTAGCCCCTCCGGATCAGACGCCTGCCCCACGGCTCCGAGAGCTTGGATCCGACAAGAATCCTGGATCCGATAGACCCGAGGGCATAGTCGGCGCCGAAGACGTAAACGCTGTCGGCGCCGGCCCCACCCCGGCTCCGAAGCTAACCGGATCCGACAGCTCCGAGACCCGAAAGTGGGTCGGAGAAGGAGCAACTGGGGCAAAAAAGGGTGTCGAGCTCCCCCCCAGAGGGGGGGGGGGGCACGAGCACTCCCAACTGCATTTGAGCCTGCAAAAATTGACGCATCATCTGATCCATATCTGCATCCGACAAACTCCTAGTAGACCTACTAGAGGCCACCGAAGGCGGCCGGGAAGGTCGCCTTGATGACCTAGAAGGTGCCAGAGTTTCCTCCTCCGGCTCCGGGGAGAAACGAGGGGAGCGGAGCTGAGAGGGGGTAGACTCGGAGACCTTCAAGGGAGAAGCAGCAACTTTAGGTGGCGGAGCCGAGGGAGTCTACTCCGACTGCCTTTTATGGCTCCGATGTTTCTCTCTTTCTCTCTCCCCGTCTCTTTTATCCTTTTTTCTGCCCTCCCTTTCCTCCTGGGCCAAAGAGGGAGGGTGAGTCCCGGCCAGGGGATCGGGAGTGGCAGGTGGGACAGCCGTGGTCACGGCTGGCACCACAGCAGAAGCCGAAGAAGATTCTGGTGGCAGAAGGCCCGCCAAAATCAGCTTGGCCTTTCTGTCTTTTAATGCTCTGGGATTAAAGGCTGCACAAATAGTGCAGCCTGTGGAAAAGTGTTCCACACCCAGGCATAACACACACCGAATGTGGCCATCCGCTGGGGACAGCTTATGACCACACTTGGTGCATTTAGAAAAAATGGCCTTAGGGCCTTCGGCCATTGTAAAGGAAAAAGGAAGCAGCACACGCCTTCACACACTCTAGTGGGGGAGGGGAACTAGCTGACTAAACAATTAAATAAACTACAGCTAAAGAAACAGGAACCACTATGATAAACTACCTGAGGTTCACACACACACACACACACACACAAAGGGAAATATAGTGAAAATAAGAATTCTATTATTAAACTACTCCCAAACAAACTCGGAGCTCGTTCTGAGAAGCTATCTTAAGCCGCGGCAAACGAGATCTGGGGGTTACAAGGAGGTAGCATTGTATTATAGGTAAGGGGGAGGAGCTTGGAGCTCGGATCTGTAAGCTTGAAAAGCTGCCGGCTCGGATCCGATACCCACAGGTTGTAGACCAAATGAAGTTAACTACTTCAAATCGTATCTTTAACTGATGGTCTGAACAAACAAGAGCTGTCAATGGGGGAAGTAACAAATGGTACCTTAAAGGGTTCTGCAAAGTCGCATAGCCTCATCTAGGCATGTCTCCTAATGGCTATGCCTGAACTAGCTGCTCCCAAGGTGTCCTCTGCTGTATGGGAGATCAACCTCATCAATACGGTGGAAATGGAAAGAAATGTGGCCAGCTGAAGACAGACCTTGAGCTCCTCCGCAGACATGGGCTCAAAGAGACAGTTTGAAAGCTCTTTGGTCAAATCCTCTGCAAATGAGTGAAGTGTGCCAGGTAATTCAGAGCCTTCAGCACAAATGTAGCTAACGTGTAACACATGCTTTCCAAACCTCTCCATCTGTCTAGACTGCCTGTTCAGTAGATGGACAGAGGAGCATTTGTTCCACTACCTCTTTCTTAGTGGCTGCCACCACAACTATGGCATCAACTGGGATTCCTTTGCTCTAGGGAGGTCTATCTGAAGGAGGAACTAAGAACTTATCCGGGTGCTTGGGGATGGGTTTGACGGTGACCGGTTCCTTCCAGGCTTGGCAGGAAACCAGGTCAATAAGTTCATCTGCCGAGGGGGTCACCCAAGAAGTAGATGCGCTAGTCCCAAAAGCCTCCAGGAACATGGATTCCTCAGGAGGAGGAGTTTAGAAAGAGCAACCACCCAAGGGTTTCTAGGATGTCCCCAAAGGACACATCATCAGGTGGTGATCAGGAGGATCCTTTTCCCTCATGAAAATCGGTGTCTTCCATGAGAGAATCCATAGAGGAATCTGTGCGTCTCCTCTTACACATTCTCTTCCAAGCTACCTCTTCTGTGGAGTGTTCAAGGGAGGTGTCGGAAGAGGGGTGATCCTTCTGGGGAACGTGTGGAGCTTCCTGGAACTGGCTGACCCTGAGGAACAGAAATGATGGGCTCACAGCTCAGACCCGGTGAGGGGAGAGGATTAGGATCAGAGATTACATAGGACAGCTCTCTATGCAAAACGAAAGCCCTTTCCACCACCTGAAAGGCTGGCTGACTCTGGGAATCCTCTCCCCCCTTCCTCGGAGCTGAAACAGCTGAAGAGAGGAGGTCAGGACCAACCCCAGATCTGTGTCCTATGGAGAGAATCGGACACAACCTGTCCAGGGCTGAGGCACCGAGGGGAAGAGATGGATCTTAAAGTAGGAGCTGACCTTAACCCCTCAGATCAGGCGTCAGCCTCTCAGATCAGAGACTCGCTCTGATCCAAAGGTGTGGGAGCAGGGCTGGTCAGGGACAACATCGGACTCAAGAAGGTGAACTTCCTCAGATCTGATGCTGAACATCCTGGGGATCTTAGATCCTGGGACCCTGAAACCACAAGTCAGATTGGAGAAGGAGACAATACTGGCTGGGTAGAAGTACTCATGGATTCCAGATGGGATGGAGTTGACAGGACCCCCATATCTGGATCTCAGCCATGAGAAATCTCCGCATCATCCTGTTCACATCTGTCTTTGTCAACTCCTTGAAGATCTGGGTGATGCTAAGGAAGCTGGCATAGAATGTTTCCTGGGTGTTTGAAATAAATGTGAAGGTACAGTCAGAGAAACGGGCTTAAAAACAAGCTCTAGTGATCGGCTCCTAGCTGTCGGATGACACGGTCTGGGGTCAATGTAAGAGGTAGACTGTAAGGGAGAGCTCACAATGAAAATCTCACCTGTTGGATCAGATGAGATTCATGGATCTAAGGGAGGCGCGACAGTCTTCAGATCCAAAATCTTCCTGATTTTTTCAGATGGCTCCAACAAAGCCCGCAGATTACAGGAGGGCTCATTTCCTAGATTCTATGGAAATTTGAGGAGCTTTAGAAGGGTTTCAACCCCAGAAGAAATAGCTGTATATAATCCCTTTAGAATCAATCTGTTGCACTGTTCAGAGAGGGCCCTAGGGTTAAAGGTGATGTAAATGTCACAGGATGACTTAAGATTTTCAGGCCCCCGGCAGTAAACGCACTTCTTGTGTAGGCTTCAGAATTGGGGATCTTATGCCCACAATTGAAGTGCATTTCTTGAAACCGGTGGGTTTCTCAAATATTTTCACAAAAAGAGAAACAGTAAACTTTAACTGTAAGAACTACAGTAACTCAGCTGCACTGCAAGAACAGAAGAACCTGAAAGGTTAATGAAGCACGAGCTACACACTCCTTAAAGTAAAGTAAGGTACACACTCTAAGCTATCTACACAAAAAAAAAAATACGACCAGAGAGACAGAAATGTTAACACTGTACTAACTGCACACTAACTGAACAACACACACTTCTTTAAAATATATCTATAAATATATCACTAAAGTTCCAGAAATAACAAAAGCGCCAAGAAGACACAAAAGAAGAACATTTGAGATATAGAAAAGAAAACCCTAATGCCAGGGGTAAACTAAAGACAATTAGAGGGAGGAGGACAGTATGAAACACTAACTATAATATTTAAATAACTAAAGATTAGCTAAAGCTTAACAAAAAAGTATTCAAAAAGTATATCTCTCAATGTTCAAGATTGATCCAGCTTGTCAAGATGGCGGCAAATGAGATCTGAGGAGCTGAGGATGGGATAGAGCATTATGGACAGAGGCAGGAGCTCGAGGTTTGGATCCAAAGTATTGTAAATGCAACTGAGTCGGATCCGAGCATCAGATCCTAGACCCATTCGTGAAGAAGAATGAAAAAAAACAACATCAGACATATAGTTTTCCAGGTCAGAACTTTTAACTCGCATTTTGCTGCTGGTTTAAAAGGTGAATGAATTAAGAACTGTAAACATCAAATTTAAATCCCATGGCGAACCTGGATCTATATAAAGGGTCTCAAAAGAGGGGTGCCTCTCAAAAACGCTTTACAAAGCTTAGATGAAGCCAAGGAGGAGTTTTCAACCCTAACGTGAAAATTAGTAATGGCAACTCGTTGCACCCTAATAGTTGAGGAACTGGCTCCTTTGCTGGAAATCTTTGCTAAAAATTCAATACACTATGTACTGGTGCTGTAAGGGGGTCAATATGTTTCTGCAAAAAAACAAATCTCTTCCATTTACTTCTGTAAAGTTTCCTTGTAGAAGCTTTGTGGGAAGACAAAAGTAGAGGACAAACGGGAGGAGAGCATTTGTTGTCTGGTTATCAATGGAAGTGGAGAAACCATGCAGTCAGTTTTAGGTTTGCGATATCCAGGTGAATCATGCCTGACGAGTGAAACAGAAGGTCCAGAATTGGATCCAGACTCCTAGAAAGGTACATTAGATGAGGCCAAAGGAAGCGGAACCAAATTTGTTTAGGCCAGTAAGGGGCACAGAGAATGATTTTGCTCTTCAACCGGGATGCTTTCTGCAGAAATCTGGGGATTAAGGGTACTAAGGGATAAGCATAGAGGAGACTGGGGGCAAGTCATGCAGGACAGTGTCTCTCAGGGACTTCATCTGTGGGGGGGGATTAGGGCAAAGAACCTGTTGCAATTGTTTATAGGAGACACAAACAGGTTGCAGCATGGCTGGCCCCATTGATGAAACATCATTTCCACCACATTCTTGTTGAGAGGCCACTCATGAGGTAGATGGACCTGCTCAACTTGTCTGCTATCATGCTGGATTTCCCCAGAGTGTGCTTTGCTATCAGAAATTGGTTGGATGAAATCACCCACTGTCAAATTCTATGAGCTTATTAACACAAGGGGTAAGATCTGGTTCCTCCTTGTCTATTGATATACCAGACCATGGACAAATTGTCTGTCTGAATCACAACTGTCCCAGAAGGGACAGAATCTTGGAAGGCTTACAACACTAAGAGCACTGCTTCTCATTTCCAGGACACTGATATGCAAATTGAACTCTTTGGGGGACCATGTACCTTGGACTGTTTTTTCCAAGAAGTGCCCCCACCCACCAAACCTGGGATGTGTCCATGGTCACTATGGACTTGGGTTAAGGAAGAATGAAGGGACAGCCGTGTAGAACCTGATCTGAGTGGATCCACCACCAAAGATATATTTTGCACGCTTGGGTAATTCTTATCTGAGCAGACATGTGCTGATAAAGAATGGACCACTGATTTGCTAATAGCCACTGAAGAATCCTCATACAAAATCTTGCTAGTGGAACTAGAAATATAGCCACAAATGTTGACCTCAAGGTTTGTAGGATTAATCAGGCTGGGATTACTGAGCTGTATATCTTCCTGACCTGGAACCTGATAGTCTGTACTCTTGACAGAGGAAGAGAAGCGGTCACGGAGACTGTACTGAAAATGGCTCCTATGAACTCCAATGGTCTGAGACTGTTCTGAGATTTGTTGTAATTTAAGGTTATCCCAGATGGGAGCAAGTCTTATCGGTAAATGCCTGGTTAGGGCAGTAATGAGCCAGTCGTACAAGTACAGAAACACTTGGAATTCCTGCAATCAGTGAGCTACTACTACTGCCATGCATTAGGTAAACACCTTGGGGCTGTGGTGAGGCCAAAGGACAGTGTTCTAAACTGGTAATGGCTGACTCCCAGCTGTAAGCGTAAATACCTTCTGGACTGTCTGCTCATTTTTATGTGACAGTACGCATCCTGAAGGTTTATAGAGCACATCCAGTCATCCTTACACTAAAATGGCAGAATGGACTGAATTGTGACCTTCCGGAACTTGGTGTGCTGAACTGATTTGTTCAGACTGCTGAGATCCAAACTCGGTCTCCAGTCCTCAGTTTTCTTTGGCACTAAAAAGAATCTTGAGTAAGCTCCAGATTCTATCTGATCTGGTGGGACCTTTTAGAGGACTTTTTTTTCTAGCAGCTTTTGTATTTCTAGTGGACCCTTCCCCATCACTGAAATTGGTATCTTCAGTGATGGACTCCTGAGAGGAGTCCAAATGCCTCCCCTTGCACTTCCTCCTCCCAGGGTCTTCTTCGGTGAGGTGTTCCAGAGAAGTGTCAGAAGAAATAGTAATACCCGCTGGGCAGCCTGGAGACTTTGGGCTGGCTGCCCCTGTGGAATAGAATGATGGGGCTCAAGGCACAGAGACATACAGGATCCAGATGGGAGATCCGAGGGGGGAGGAACTGTCTGTCCTGCAGAAGCAGAGAACACTCTCTTCACCACTTCAAAGGCAGAAAGCTTTGAGGAGAAGGAAGTCTATGGATCTGAGAAGCCAAGCTTCCGTCCCATCGGCTCCCCCTGTCCTGAAGACAATCTACCAGAGGCAGAGGACAGAGGCAGAGGACAGAGGAGAGCTTTCCAATGCTGAAGCTCTGAGGGCAGAGACTGCTCCGACAGCTTCAGAGTAGAGTCTAACACCTTGGATCCAACAGGGACGCTTCGACTCGAACAGTCATCCAGCTCTGAAGCACTCAGAGCCATTGCCCTTAGAGAAAGCCTCAGAGCCAAAGATACTATGATCTTCAGATCCAATCCAGATGGTCCCGGAAAGACTCTGATCAAAGGGCTACAAAATGACAAGTCAGATTAGAGAAGGGGCCGAGATCAGTGGAGTAGTACTAGTAAGAGCTTCCTGACCCAAAGGGGTAGGAGCCGGAAGAACTCCCATCTGAATCTGTGCTGAAAGAAACTTCCTCATCATCCTATCCACATCAGCCTCAGTCAGGCTTCTGGAAGAATGAGATGATGTCACAGAGGGAGTGCTGGCAGGATTCCAAAAAAAGAGATGGCATCGGAGAGGGTATCAGATCTATGGTGGGGGAGTAAAAGGTCCAAGGTAACTGCTTCACAAACAAAAGGATAGGATCCGAAGAAGCAGATTTATTTTCTGACACCATCTTCAGGGAAGGAGCTGGCATCGGATCTGGTTTTCTAAGTTTGTTCTTAGGAGGTTATATCATCAGATCAGAGGGTTTGAGAGTCCAGATGGACCCAAATGCTTACCATAAAGCTTAGGTTTGGGGGGGGGGGTTGAGCCCCAGACAAAGATTCACAGGAGGTGGAAGGTAGCAAACCCTTTAAAATGAGTTTGTTTTTCTTGTCAGTGATGTCCCAAGGATTAAAGGACTTGCAAATTTTGCAATCCATTTGAAGATGTTCTGGGCCTAGGCAATAGACGCACAGGTGTGAGAGTCAGAAAGCGGTAATTTGTGATCACATTTCTGACATTTTTTTAAATCCTGATGGCTTTTCAGACATTAATAACCAAAAACCAGGAAAATAACAAAAAAACTTTTTTTTATATTCAGTTAAAGAGAAATAGAGATATCAAGAATACAGACAGCGTGTATAAAAGGGGAAGAAAGGTTTACCAACAATGGTAACAAGAAATACACAAAAAGTGTAGGAAAGGGAGGTGAAGCAGAAACTACAATAAAAGAAGCAATATATGGAAAAAAAGGTAAACACAATAAAATTGGACTTATCTCTGAAATAACTACAATAAGATCAAGAGCTCTCAGCAACCAAGTCCGAACGCAAAAGTGGCAAATGAGCTCTGAGGTATGTTATGGGATTGAGCATTACGGGTAAGGGAGGAGCTCGAGAGTTTGTTAGTGGCCATGAGCAGAAAATAAAGGTTGAGTCGGATTTGAGGGTCAGATCTGAACCCAACTGTTGGGGAATGAATGAAAACTGACATCAGATACTAAAGTTATCAACGGATGTTGAAAATCCTAATAAGTAAGACCTCTTATCTGATAAAGCTATCCGAGCACTGAGCCCATATATCACATCCAAGCCTAAACAGCAGCAAATGAGATCAGATATACTGTGTCTATGGAAGGGTATTATGGGTAGAGGGGAGGAGCCTGAGCCCTGAATCCAAGACTCTAAAAAGTTGATGATGTGATGTGATAACCCATAATTTGATTCGGACAGGAAAACAAAGAACAGTTGTGTACACTTACCATAAATATAGATGTTCGAATGTATTCACTGTTGCAGTCATAACTGATGAGATTTATTGCTGTGGAAGCCCTTGGCCAGCCTAACTACCAGAGATTTTTCTCCTCCTCCTCTTCCTCCTAAAACCAGTGGATGCCCTGACTGATATCAAGACGTCTGGGTATAAAGGGAGTCAGAAGGCACCATAACCTCAGTGCTTTCTTGCCCCCAAAAGATAGGAGCCCCTCTAACAGGTCCCTAAGGCCAGAGGCCTAAGCTCAGAAACTTCACAGCAGATACACAGGAGGCAGGAGCAACCTGGAAGTAAAGGGGAGAATATCCACCCCAATCCCATGCAGCAAGAGGGGAAGGAGGGAGAAAAAAATACTGCAACAGTGAATATACCCAAACATCTACATTTATGATGTGTACACAACTGTACTATGCTCTTCATGTTTCACTGGTGCGGTCATAACTGATGGGATGACTTCCAAAGTCAAAAGGAGGGTGGATGGAAAACAGTTATGGAGAGGAAAGGATAACCTGCAAAAGATGGCAGTGGAAAACCCCACTATGGACTTTGAGAAGGTTGGAAGGTGGTCATGTTTGGTGAAGGCATGCACAGAAGTCCAAGTAGCAGCTTCCAAAATGTCCTTAGTGACCGCCCCTTTAAAAAATGCTGTAGATGTAGCAGTAGCCTTAGTAGAGAGTGACCTCACAGGGTCTGGAGGCTCCTTTCCATGCTGGCTCTTGCAAAACAAGATGCAGTGGGAGATCCAGTCTGAGATGACTTGTTTAGAAACTGGTCTACCTCAGAGCTACATTTAAAGGTCACAAAAAGCTGATCAAACTTTCTGAAGTACTTTGTTCTGTCCAGGTAGTGACAGTTGCCTGTGCTCATCCAAGATACGGAGGACTACTCCCCCCCCCCTTATTTTGAGGGTTAGAAAAGAAGGTAGGCAAATGGATGGTCAGGTTTGAAGAGATCTCTGTAACCACTTTAGGCATAAAGTAAGGGTTGGTCCTAAGACTGTCTCGGTCAGGGTCAGGGTCGAGGGTGATAAAAGTTCCACATACATAAGGGCATGAAGCTCTGAAAAACTCTTCTAGTTGAAGTAATGGCTAGCAGAAAGACTGCCTTCCAGGTCAAGAATTTGATATCTGTGGAGGCAGCTGGTTTGAAGGGTGGGAGGGTGAGCTTCTCCAGAATGAAACTGAGATCCCACAGAGGAACTCAAGGTTTCTTCGGGGGTCTAATATGGGTAAACCCTCTGGGAACTGTTTCATGAGAGAATGGGAGAACAGAGGGGGTTGAGCAGGTAGATAAACTGAAATTACTGAAGTGTGAATTTTAACAGAAGAATAAGAAAGCTCTTTGTCAAAAAGTTCTAATAAGCATTAAAGGATCAGGGACATCTAAGCCTGAAGAAGGCTGTGTCCCTTTTGTCTGTACCATATACTGAATCTTTTCCATTCAGTGGAGTAAGACTTTCTTGTGCTAGATCTCCTGGCTTCTTTTAGAATGTCCAGGACCTGTATGTTGAAGGGTGGCCCCTCCAGGCAGTCAAGGTATCATCCAAGCTGTCAATGTGAGAGTGTTCAGGTTGGACTGTATGATGGGGCCTTTGTTCTGTGTTAATAGTCCACTTATTGAGACAGCAGCCATGGTTCCTTCTTGCCAAGACAGAGTAAGAATACCGGTGCTGCCTTGGCCAGTCTGACCCTTGGCCATTCTTCCCTTATCTTCAGCAGTACCATGGGGAGCAAGGTATGGGGGGGGGTGGCACAGAGGAACAGGCTTCTCTAAGGGAAGAAGAAGGCATCTGTCTTCCAAAGTGAACTTGCTTTGCTCCATGAGAAAAACTTTTTCAAGTGAGCCTTTTCTTTCTTGGCAAGAAGGTCCATCTGTGACATACCCCATTCTCTGGCTATGTTGAGGAAAACTTCCCGATGCAGTTGCCACTCGTGAGGTTCTGACAGGCTCTTGCATAGGTGATCCACCAGTTGACTGGTTTCTCCTGGTAGGTACTGTGCCATGAGGTGTAGACCTAGGAAGTTTGCCATTTTCCAGAGGTCCACGGCTAAGCAAAAAAAAAGAGAGCAACAGCGAGTCCCCCTCCCCACTTGTTTATGTACCACATAACTGTGGTGTTCTCTGTCTTCACTAGGAGTACTCCTGTTTTCCATTGGTCTTTGAAGGCAACCAGACCTTTCTGGACTGCGATCAGTTCTTTCAGATTGATGTGTTTGTACTTGAACTGAGTCTCCCACCTGCCCAGAGTCTGTAAGTTGTTGTAGTGGGCCCCAGTGGCTATTTCAAAGGCATCCGTGGTCAGAGTTTGGATCTGAAGGATGAACCTGAATGGAAGGCCCAGGTTGAGGGAGCATGCCCAGGCCCACCAGGTAAACGCCTTCCTGAGACAAAAGAGAAGCTATACCCCGAAGTTGAGGGACTAAGAATGTTCATACCCCACATTTCTGAGGTAACATTGCAGCTTCCTCATATGCAGTCTGGCCAGGGGGATCATGAGGATGCAAGAGGCCATGTAACCCAAGGCAATGAGGAACTCTCTGGCTGTGAGGTAGTTCATGAGAAGGAGCTTTAGGAAGTACAGAGTTAGAAAGATAACCTTTGTCTGGAGGAAGGAAGGCTTTCTGAAGTGAGGAGTCCAGCAAAACCACCAGAAACACAATCCTGTTTGTGAGGGTGGTTTGGGACTTTAGGGTATTGATGGCAGACCCCAGTGAAGTCAGGACCTCTTGGGTGTAATGTACATCCTCTGAGCTTTTCTCGATCTGTTGCCTAAATGAGGTAGTTGTCTAAGTAGGGATAAATTTGGATGCCCTTTAACCTGCAGAAGGCTATCACTGAGGTTAGGCATTTTGTAAAACACCTGGGTGCAGTAGACAAGCCAGACACCAGCTCTGAAGCAGAAGAACCTCCTGTGCGATTTTTCTATGGGGATATGGAGGTATGCACCCTGTAAATCTAAAGTTACCATGTAAGCACCGGGCAAGATAATGGGCAGCAATTTTTGAAAGGTTAGCAGTTTAAATTTTGGTACCTGAAAGAACCTTTTGAGCCTTGACAAGTCTAGTAAGTACAGTTGTGTACACTTATCATAAATGTAGATGTTCGAGTGTATTCACTGTTGCAGCCATTACATTTGTGTTATCTGCTTGCAGGTAGCCCTCAGTCTGCCTGATTAACAAAGTCTTGGGTCCTGCGTCAGTTGCTGTCCCTTCTTCCATGATGTCAGGTCATCAGGGGTATAAAACATGCAGCTGACGCCATTACATCAGTTTTTCTTGCCCCAGATGTCAGGTGCCCCCCTAATGGGGAGCAAATAAATATAAAAGTACAATGATATATCTCCAACCCAAAAGAAAATACACCAAAAAGGCTTTTAAGCATAGTAAAGGAAAGGTGAGGTATAGCCAAAAGAAGTTAGGGGGCTGGAGGGAGGGTAACCAGGACTGCAACAGTGAATACACTCGAACATCTACATTTATAGTAAGTGTACACAACTGTACTATGTTCTTCATGTTTCACTGTTGCAGTCACTACATTTGGGTAGATTCCCAAAACTATGGTTGGGAGGAGGAATTTAGATAGCATTAGGACCAGCTATAAAGGCCCTTGCAAGAATGCAGTGGCAAAGCCAGCTCTGGATTTAGAGAAAATTGGCAAATGATAATGTTTGGTGAAAGTATGCACAGAACTCCAGGAAGCAGCTTCTAGGATGTCCCTGGTAGGGATGCCTCTGAGAAAGGCTGTAGAGGTAGATGCAGCCCTGGTGGAGTGAGGTCTCATCCCCTGGGGGATATGTTTTCCATGGTGCTTATAGCAGAAATGAATGCAATGGCCTATCCATTTATAAATGGTTTGCTTTGAAATAGACTTCCCCTCTGCCCCTGCAGCAAATGCCACCAGCAGTTGTTCAGATTTCCTTTGAGGTTTAGTCCTGTCCAAGTAGAATCTTAGTTGTCTGTGCACATCTAAGGAATGCAGTATCCGTTCCACTTTGTTCTGTGGTTTGGGAAAGAAGGTTGGCAAATGAATAGACTGATTAAGAGCCACACTGGATACCACCTTGGGCATGAAGGATGGATTGGTTCTGAGGGACACCCTGTCCGCATGAAAGATGATGAAAGGCTCCACTGCCATAAGGGCCTGTAATTTAGATACCCTTCTAGCTGAAGTGATTGCTAAAAGGAAAGCTGTTTTCCAAGAAAGAAATTTTAAGTCTGCAGTAGCAGCTGGCTCAAAAGGAGGTAGAGTGAGTTTCTCCAAAACAAAGTTAAGATCCCAGGCTGGGGTAGGAGCTCTCCTGGGTGGTCTCAAGTTTTTGGCCCCTCTAAGGAACTGCTTGAGCAGTGGATGAGAGAAGAGGGGAGGTTCTGTGCTATAATGAGCTGAAATGGCTGAGGCGTGGATTTTAATGGAGAAAAAAAGACAGGCCCTTGTGAAGCATCTCAGTTAAGTATTGTAAAATCTGAGATAAATTGGGCGCTGCTGTGCTCATCCCTTGAGATTGGTTCCAGGCACAGAATCTTTTCTATTTTTCAGCATAAGATTTTCTAGTACTAGGCCTCCTTGCCTCTAAGATGATATTCATCACAGGTTTACTGAGGGATGGCAGAGGAGAGATTATGTAATTAGCTAGGCTGAAAGGTTCAGTGCCAGAAGCTGAGGTTGCAGAATCTGGTTCTCCTGCTGAGACAACGTACAGTTGTGTACACTTACCATAAATGTAGATGTTCGAGTGTATTCACTGTTGCAGTCATTACATTTGGGTTATCTGCTTGCAGGTAGCCCTCAGTCTGCCTGATTAACAAAGTTTTGGGTCCTGCGTCGGTTGCTGTCCCTTCTTCCATGATGTAAGGTCGTCAGGGGTATAAAACATGCAGCTGACGACATTACATCAGTTTTTCTTGCCCAGATGTCAGGTGCCCCCCTAATGGGAAGCAATTAAAAGTACAAGGATATACCTCCAACAAAATGCAAATACACCAAAAAGGCTATTAAGCATAGTAAAGGAAATTAGAGGTATAGCCAAAAGAAGTTAGGGGGCTTGAGGGAAGGTAACCAGGACTGCAACAGTGAATACACTCGAACATCTACATTTATGGTAAGTGTACACAACTGTACTATGTTCTTCGTGTTTGACTGTTGCAGTCCTTATATTTGGGTAGATTCTCAAAGCTATGGTTGGGAGGAGGAATTTAGATAGCATTAGGGCCAGCTATAAGGCCCTGCAAGACTGCAGTGGCAAAGCCAGCTCTGGATTTAGATAAAATTGGCAAATGATAATGGTTGGTGAAAGTATGTACAGAACTCCAGGTAGCAGCTTCTAGGATGTCCCTGGTAGGGACGCCTCTGAGAAAGGCTGTAGAGGTAGATGCAGCCCTGGTGGAGTGAGGTCTGCTCCCCTGGGGGATAGGTTTTCCATGGTGCTTATAGCAGAAATGAATGCAATGGCTTATCCACTTAGAAATGGTTTGCTTTGAAATAGCCCTCCCCTCTGCCACTGCAGCAAATGCCACCAGCAGTTTTTCAGATTTCCTTTGAGGTTTAGTCCTGTCCAAGTAGAATCTAAGTTGTCTGTGCACAGCTAAAGAATGCAGTATTCATTCCCCTTGAACTAGTCCGTTACTTTAAAGCCTGAAGTTAATACAGGATTAGAAATGACACAAGACACCAAGGCTCAAACTTAACAATTTATTAAACATAAACTTACTAAATAAACAGAAAAAACTAATAAATCATGTACTTACAAGCATATGCATAAACAAAATCATCTTTGCCACTGATTGGGAGACTTCAATCCTATCCAGTACAGCTATCTGTTCAGTCAAGGCAAGCCCGACACTGGCAAAATGTCTCTATGCTCAGTTCAGGCTGGTGCTGTGATCAAATCTGGATGATGATGATTTCCATTTTAGCCTTTGAGCTTTTTATAGTCTTGAACAAACAGGGTCAATAGGTCCAACTAATGACATATTGGTCATGAGTTGATGGAATATTTTAGAAAATTACAGATCATTTCCTAAGTTGTAAACAAGTCGCGTAATGTCTGGTCTTATGCCTTATTTCCCTTTTCCAAAGAGCAGTTAGCTCACAAACTTGTGATATAGTTCCTCATTGGAATCCCCCATATTCTGGTAAACATCTTTTAAGCTGATAAACAACTTACAGGTCAACAAAAGTTCAGTTATACCAGTAATCAGTGAGCAAGGCCTGCTCTTAAGCATATTGTATTGTTACAATATTAGCAGCATATAGTGAAGTAGATAATCAAACATACACAGTGGTACGTGGCTTCAGGCATAACAAAAACCAGGAAGACTGTGTGAATCCGTCACAGATCACCCCTTGCATCGAGCAACGTACGTTGTGTATCCCTTATGAGGGTTAAAACTGACAACATTAATTTGTATTTTTTTATTACTTTACAGTAAATGTACCATGATATTAAGCAAAATAACACTGAAACTATTGTGGTCAATAGCAAGGGATGCAACAACAAATTAAACCACACTGAAGCTTTAGATGACTACATAAAAATATACCAATGCGAAACAGTTATATCCTGTATTTCATTTGCTATTTTTACAATGGTACCTTTGACTTTAATCATTTTAATCACTGTTTGATGTGCATCATTTAATGTTCTATTTAACAGCTGCAACACTTTTTGTCCTTTCTGCTTAATCTGTAGAAAGTCCGGGTGGACTAGAGATGGCCATCTAAAAGTGTGTAATGGTTCAATGCTAGTATTAAATGTGATGTCCATTTATCTAGTCAATCTAATAAGTTCTCCAGTACAAAAATCAATAATTGCATGGATATTACTTTTACAGTATGCTCCACCGTTTGTGATTATTCCATCACTCTAGGCTAATTTACAGGAGGATATCACACAAACTGTGGTATGATTTTGTTGGCAGATGTCCGTACCATTTACTATATACCTGTGCCAGGTGCATTCCCCAGTTCCATTATGTAAGCATGGGTGAGGCTTCCTTTTCACCATCATGCATACCCACCCCTGGGGCCAGGTTTCACAACCTGCCAAATCAGTGGGTACATCATTATAATCAAAGTAGACTCAATTTGAGGTACCCACTAATTATTTCCAAATTGCAAGGGCTATGTAACAAATGGTCAGACCTGCTTTCTCCCTTTTTTACTAGCAAGGTAGTCAAAAATCAGTATACATGACTTGTTTTCACATGTAAAGTCTATTGGCTTTAACCAATGATATAGTTGCAGTTTTCTTTGCCAATGGGCTGCCTTTTTAGCCCCCCCCCCCCCCAAAAAAAAAAAAAAACTTGGGCAAATTGCAAATATTGCTGATTAGCAGCCAACTGAGATAGGATACAAAAGGTCTGATTTACTTCTGCTGTGAGGTTATTTAAAATTTGTTCTGTATATGTATTAGCATGTTCAATCCACCTCCACATGACAGTTTTGAGTTAAAATACGGTCTACCGTTCTTTGTCCCAGTTTGGGATCATGATCTGCTAGTAGTTTAAAGGCCATATTTAGGTCAGTACCCAAATGGCCTAATTTGCTACATAGAGTATCTATATCTACACTGTTTAAAAATCCAGTTTCTGTTCCGACTGCACCTAGTGCAGTACCAAGAATACCTGTAACATCACGTTTATTCCTTTTATATTTGTAATGTCTATATTTGATATGCAAGGAATTAACTGGCCATAATTGTACAATTTTACAATGTGGGTACCTGGTAGTGATATCAACTGCTGTCATGTTAATTATCATTTTAATATGTTGTATAACTCTAGCACTACTTAAAGTTTTACATCCTCTTGTATACCTTACCACATGTCCCAAACCATCAAATACAGTTGAACTATTGTCCATGGCATATATCTCCAAATTTGGAGATAGGGTTTTTGCGGTGTCATTTTCCCTCTGAAATTCAGCTATGCACGAGGAATCTAATGGAGACTTGGCCAGTGGAAATTCCGACTCATTTAGTTTTTGGTATAAACCTCCAAAAGGGTTGGAAGCACACTTTTTTTAGGATGTCTGTCACAGTTTAGTCTACATACAGTTGTGATGTTCTCCGTCTGAGTGATGCTCCAAGTTAGGGCAGGTTTTGGTGTCATTGCATATAGATCATCCCCCAATTTTCAGTAAAAGTCACAGTCTGCCATTAGATTTGCAACATCTTCCTCGTCAAATAGAGGGATAGGATCAAGACAGTCATATGGCCCCATCTAAGTGTTGTCGTCGGAAAAGGTTGGCACCTTCCCAAACAGTGGCAATAATTTATGGAGAGGAAAGTAAAATGGTTGTTTAGCAGAATCAAGTAATACTAAAACAGTATCACCAGGTCCATCACAAATCACAGTCCCATGTTTATTTGGCTGATTGGGTGTGGTTACTACAACTCTTATCCCCAAGCCATTTGCTTAGTTTAGTATCACAGTCTTGTAACAAAATAACAGCATCTTGATGCATACAAATTTCTACTAAAGGTTGTCCTATTTGAATCATCTGTGTCTTGTTATCTAAATTGATAGCCTTTACTATCACTTTCCGTTCTGGCTCCCATAATGTAAAAACCTCCCAATTTTCCCCTAATAGTCCTTTTTGCCCCCAGTGCCAATTTTCTGGGAGATAGAGTTTCCAACCTGTCTCAACTAACACTATATTTTGTGCTGGCACTCTTTGTTGAGTCAATGAGCATAGCCAGAACCATGTTTGATCAGCATTTGTCAAAAGAGGGTATATGGCATTTGGGTTTAGCTTTTTTAATTTCAAAATACAACAGTTGGACCAAATGTTATTCGTATGCATTTGCAAAGGGGTTTCTTGATGCTTTCGAGGCCTATTATTTAGCTGGCTCACAGCTAAATCTAATACCTTTGCCCAGCCTCGTAACGTCCCATCACTTGTATTCTTTCGGATTTGTTTTTCAAGGAACTCATTATACCTTTCAATCAAACCAGCAGCTTGAGGATGATATGGGATATGCAGCACCCATCAAACTCCATTTTCCTTCGCCCATTCTTGAACTTCTGCTCCGGTAAAGTGACTGCCTTGGTCACTTTGGATTTTACTGGGAATCCCATATGTCACACATAATTTATTTAGTCCTTTTAATACTGCTTGTTGGTTTGCCTTTTTACATGGAGACACCATTAGTGATCCTGAATAAGTATCCACCATCGTTAGGCAATATTGCTGACTTTGATCCAGTGGTAAAGGACCAATAAAGTCTATTTGCCAGATTTGTGCTGAATGACTGCCTCGGCGAATGTCCACATGCTTTTGCTTGCAGTTGCTTTTGTTTATTTCTTTGACAGATTTCACACTGCTTTATAACATCAGCAGTTATTTCCTTATTTAACTGCATACCAGGCCTCCGTGCCCATTTTATTGTTGCATCTCTTCCCAAGTGCTCACTCCGATCATGGGCCCATCTTACCATACTAGCACTTTTGATCTTTTCTTCGGAAACACGTACCGCAGCCATCTTGTCTACTGCTGGTTATGCCTCCTTTCATTTGTCACAAGTGATGCATGGGCATTTACATGTCCAATACTGATTTTGCATTGTTGGGCTTTTTCCCATATCCGTTGCCAATCTTTTGAGCCTCCACACAGAGGTCTGCCATGGATCTTTCAATTTTGTTGTTGCCAGGCAGGTAAGCAGGTTGTCAGTCCTTTAAAAACTGCCCAGCTGTCAGTATAAATGTACGCTTCATCTCCAGGTGATAAACTATCAATGACAAGGGCAACAGCTCGTAATTCTGCCTGATTATCTGAACCAGCAGTACCTTCGTCAAATAACAGTTTCTGTTTGTGGGCAATAAGCCACCGCAGTCCAGGTCCTGCCATTTGATCCAATTTTAGCAGAACCATCAGTAAACCATGCATGTTTCTGTTTTTCTGCATTTAAATTATCAAATGATGACGCTTCAGTGATTGGTGACTTTGGAAGCTCCTGTCGCTGTTGTTCTGTCGCATCAGTACCATCCAAAATTACCAGTCCAGCCAACTGTTGTTGTACTCGAGATACTCCAGGTACGATGTTGGCCCTTGTACAGTCGAAGACTGTGCTATTAGAGTTTTCATTAAATTATCTCGTAACCACCCCTGGACTGGGCAGTCTATCTTAACTGTCACTGTTTGTTGTTTGGTTATTCCTTACACATGAATTAATGCTGTGTACACTGCCAGCACATGTTGCTCAAGGGGGCTATATCTCACCTGCGCTCCAGTTAGGGATTTGGACCAAAATCCCAATGGTATCTTTTTTCCAGTGTCATCCTTCTGCCACAGTCCCCAAGACATAACATTATTGGCAACAGTTACTTCCAGGATAAGGGGTTGCTGTGGATCAATTGGGCCCAGACCCACACTCTGCTGTAGAGCCTTTTTTGCTTCTTTAAAAGCCGTTTGCTGTTTGGGACCCCATTGAAAGTCGCACTTTTTTCTCGTTACATAGTGAATGGGCCGCAAAATCAGTCCAAGGTGAGGTACGAATGCCCTCCAAAAGCCCATTGCTCCCAATAAGGCCTGTGCCTGCTGTTTCATCTTTGGGACTGCAATTTTTTGAATACTCTCTAGTGCCGCTGCAGGAATTTTTCTTTTCGCTCCATTCCAAATCATACCAAGGAATTTTACTGATGTCCCTTGTTGTGTTATATTTTCATTTACAGCCCACCCCCTGTTCTGAAGGTGCTGGATTACAGTTTTTAATGTGATATCTACATTAGACTTCTTTCTGGTAATCATTATGTCATCAATATAATGAAAGACAGTCACTTTGTCCAGTTGTAACTTGGCTAGATCTCTAGCAAACAGTCCATGACACAGGATAGGGCTGTGCAGATATCCTTGTGGTAACACTTGGAAGGTGTACTGCCTCCCCTCCCAAGTAAAAGCAAATTGTGCTCTGCTTTCCTCTGCTATTGTAATGGAGAAGAAAGCATTTGCTAAGTCCAAAACTGCGTGATATGGCCCAGCAGATGGAGACAATCTTTCCATGATCGGAACAATGTCTGGAACAGCTGCTGCTAAAGGTGGGGCCACCTTGTTCAGACCTCGATAATCTATAGTCATCCGCCATGATACATCAGGTTTCTTTACCAGCCACACCAGACTGTTGAATGGACTCACTGTTGGGTCGAGTATGCCAACCCGAAGCAGTTTTTGGATCATTTTAGTGATCTTGGCATGCCCACCTGGGATACATTACTGTTTGATGTTTACTATTGTTTTAGGTGTGGGAATATAAAGTGGTTCCCACTTAGCATTGCTTCGGACTACAGCCTTGACTGAACAATGCCGGATCCAAACCTAAATGGCCCTACAGTGGTTTCCAAAGTTCTACCCTTTAATACATTTATTCTTAAAATGTGTTCAGGTACTGGAGCTATTACTGCTTCAATGAAAATAGGAATACCATCCCCAAAAGATATTTTAACCTTGGTTCTGGTACCTAGTGTTTTGCCCCCCCCTCCTCCATAACCATCGATCTCTACATATTGTCCACGAAATTTACGGGAGTTGCCTGCAAAAATGGTTATTTCTGATCTTGTGTCTACCAGAGCCATTACGAATTGTGGCCCTCCCCTCCAAAAAATGGTAAGAGGTACGTAAGGGCGTCGGTCCCCAGGTGTAATTGTTCTTACTGTACCCCTAGCTACTAGGGACCCACCTACTAGTCAATTTGTCTCTGTATTTTTTTAACCGGGGTTCTCCATTCCTTTTCTCCCTAATCTCTCTCATCACCAAATTCTCCCTTTTGCCACTGTGCTAGCTCCTCATCAGTAGGGATGTCAGGATATAATTGATTCCACCCTACCTTCCCTTCAGTGGTACTTTTGATTGGACATTTTGTAGGGGTTTTCTTTTTGCCTGCAGAGCTTGAGACTTTCTCTTTTTGTTTTTGCTTCCATTTTTATATAATTCCTCAGTAGCTATCCCATCTATTTCTGCAACTTCTACCCCCCCACCTTAATAGATCCAGAAACATTTGCTTTTTCGTGACTTTTTTTACCAGATTTATCTTTAGGCTTCTCTGCATTTGCCTTTCTAGCTCTTTTCTGTTCTTTTTCTTCCACTAGTTCTGCCATTTGATTTAGAGTGGCTATTACATCCCATATCTGCTGACCTACACAGCCTGCCACGGCAGCCATTAGCTGCCCTTTCCACCACTGCGGTGCATTTTTGATGAATTTACTTCTCATATTGCTGGTCATTATTTGTGTATCTGGTCCTTTCGGAAGCACTAATGCCCCACTTCTTAATTCCAATGAATAAATGGTAGCCAACATAGCCATTTCTCTTAAATGTTGTATTGCATCTGCTATTATTTTCCAAGGCTTATGTTTATCAGCTACTGCTGCAGCATCAGGCCAAGTAGCTCGGAAAGCCAAGGCTAACCACACCACCAATGTATTCACCAGGGGATCATCATGGTTCACATTGTTTACTATTTGCTTTAAACGTGGGTGGAACATCAAACATGCACATTGGTGCATCTCTTCAGCATTTAGAGACACTGCTTCTCACACTGTGTCCCAAACCCGAAGAAACCACTCTAAAACAGTTTCCCACAGCTTTTGCTTATAGGTTTGGATTACATTTAATAATTCAGCTTGGGTATAACTCAGCACCTCAACCCACTGTTGTGCCCCCCCCCCCACATGTGTATTGTCCCTTTCTTTCAATAACTGGACATGCCTCAACTGACAGGGAATTTACTATTTCAAAATCACTATCACCCTCATCAGTTGAGGGGAGATCACCTTCCCACTTCTCAGGGTCAAACTCTGCCTTACACAGCAAAGCACGAACCCGGGGCCTTGAGGGCAGACGGCGTAGTTTTCTCCCATTTTGTTGTCTACGCTATTGAATTATTCGAGTAGCTAGAGTCACTGAATTAGCTTTTCAGTGTTCAGCTTCCTCTCCTACTTTAGCAAGTGTCATATCTGCCTTCTTCAAGGCATCTCTATCCAATCTGTGTGTATGCGTGTGTTCTTTACATTACTCTTCTAACTCTAGGACTTTTTCTTTTAGTATCTCTCCATTTCTATCTAATTCCTGAATTGCCTCAAAGAACAGCCATCCGGCTGCTCCCACCCCTTTCTTCACCTTTTTCCCCTTATCATTCAATTTTAGTTCCGATAAAGCTTTAGCTAGACTATTGGGGTCTGCCTTAGGTATTTCTTGCAAAGGTTTTGGGGAAGGAGGGGGTGAAACTTGACTTAATACCTTAACAAGAGGATCCCATGTTCCAAACAATGCTGGCATCAAAGTACCACCGCCCAACTTATTTGGGGTACCTGACACAACATCCTTCTTGCCTATGCCTATATGTTTTAAAGGAAAGAACATTGGTTGTTGTTGTGACATTTCCACTGCAAACCTCAGACCCTGCTCGCTGCGCCAAATGAACTAGTCCGTTACTTTAAAGTCTGAGGTTAATACAGGATTAGAAATGACACAAGACACCAAGGCTCAAACTTAACAATTTATTAAACATAAACTTACTAAATAAACAGAATAAAAACTAATAAATCATGTGCTTACAAGCATATGCATAAACAAAATCATCTTTGCCACTGATTGGGAGACTTCAATCCTATCCAGTACAGCTATCTGTTCAGTCAAGGCAAGGCTGACACTGGCAAAATGTCTCTATGCTCAGTTCAGGCTGGTGCTGTGATCAAATCTGGATGATGATGATTTCCATTTTAGCCTTTGAGCTTTTTATAGTCGCGAACAAACAACAGGGTCAATAGGTCCAACTAATGACATACTGATCATGAGTTGATGGAATATTTTAGAAAATTACAGATAATTTCCTAAGTTGTAAACAAGTCGCGTAATGTCTGGTCTTATGCCTTATTTCCCTTTTCCAAAGAACAGTTAGCTCACAAACTTGTGATATAGTTCCTCATTGGAATTCCCCCATATTCTGGTAAACATCTTTTAAGCTGATAAACAACTTACAGATCAACAAAAGTTCAGTTATACCAGTAATCAGTGAGCAAGGCCTGCTCTTAAGCATATTGTATTGTTACAATATAAGCAGCATATAGTGGGGTAGATAATCAAACATACACAGTGGTACATGGCTCGAGGCATAACAAAAACCAGGTAGACTGTGTGGATCCGTCACACCCCTTTATTCTGTGGATTGGAAAAGAAGGTTGGCAAATGAATGGACTGATTAAGAGCTACACTGGATACCACCTTGGGCATGAAGGATGGATTGGTTCTGAGGGACACCCTGTCCACATGAAAGATGATGAAAGGCTCCACTGCCATAAGGGCCTGTAATTCAGATACCCTTCTAGCTGAAGTGATTGCTAAAAGGAAAGCTGTTTTCCAAGAAAGAAATTTTAAGTCTGCAGTAGCAGTTGGCTCGAAAGGAGATAGAGTTTCTCCAAGACAATGTTTAGGTCCCAGGCTGGGGTTGGAGCTCTCCTGGGTGGTCTCAAATATTTGGCCCCTCTGAGGAACTGCTTGAGCAGTGGATGAGAGAAGAGGGGAGGTTCTGTGTTATAATGAGCTGAAATGGCTGAGGCATGGATTTTAATGGAGAAAAAAGACCGGCCCTTGTGAAGCAACTCAGTTAAGTATTGTAAAATCTGAGGTAAATCGGCGCTGCTGTGCTCATCCCTTGAGACTGGTTCCAGGCACAGAATCTTTTCCATTTTTCAGCATAAGATTTTCTAGTACTAGGCCTCCTTGCCTCTAAAATGATATCCATCACAGGTTTGCTGAGGGCTGGTAAAGAAGAGATTAAGTAATTAGCCAGGCTGCAAGGTTCAGTGTTAGAAGCGGAGGGTGCAGAATCTGGTTCTCCTGCTGAGACAGCAGGGAAGGAGTCTGAGGCAGGTGCCATGGAGATAACCGTGACACACTGCGCAGGAGGGGGTACCAGTGTTGACACAGCCAGTCTGGAGCAATTAAAATCATCCTTGGTTTGTTCTGTTTGATTTTTAGTAGTACTTTGGAGAGCAGAGGCGGGGGGGCATAGACTGACAGTTTTTTTCCTGCTGAAGGACAGAGCATCCACTTTCCAGGCTGATTTGTGGGGAGTCCTTGTGCAAAATTTGTCCAACTGGTAGCTCTGGGGAGAGGCAAACAGGTCTATATCTGGGCTCCCCCATTTGCTTGTCAGCATGTTGAAAATCCTTGGTTCCAGTTTCCACTTGTGTGGGTCCATGAGGTTTCTGCTTAGTCCGTCTGCCAGTGTATTTCATTTTCCTGGAAGGAATTGAGCTTGTAGGTGCACTTGGTAGCTCAAGGCTGTGTTCCACAATGCCATGGGTAGTCTGCAGAGGGGGTAAGAATGTGTACCTCCCTGCTTGTTTATGTACCACATAACAGTGGTGTTTGTCTGTCTTTACCATTAGTTGTCCTGGAAGAATGTGGTCCTTGAAGGCTGTCAGAGCATTCTGTATGGCTAACATTTCTTGTTGATTGATATGCAGGTGCATTTGACTTGGGTTCCATTTGCCCTGAATGCACTTCCCTGCCAGGTGAGCCCCCCCCCCCCATGCATAGTCTGATGCGTCTGTTAGGGTTTGGGTGGCAGGAAGTGGTGTGAAAGGTAGTCCCTTGATTTGGTGGCAGACCTCTGCCCACCAAAGGAACTCTAGGCATTCTATGCAAGGTATGATAGGAATCATTGTTTCTTGGTCTTGAGAATGTTGACACCATAAACTTTTTAGATACCACTGTAGTTTCTTCATATGCGGTCTTGCATATGGAATTAGAAGAATGCAGGAGGCCATGAACCCCAAGGCTTGCAGTATTTGTCTTGCAGATAGCAGGGCTTTTGTGGCCACTTGTTTGAAGTAGGTTGTCAAATGAATTTGTTTCTCTGGCGTGAGGTAAGTCATCTGGGAAGTTGTATTCAAGCCTGCTCCCAGGAATATAATTTGTTGACAGGGTACCAGGTGTGATTTCTTTTCGTTTATGGTGTACCCCAGACAAGTTAGAACCCTTTTTACAAAGGCCAGATGATTCAAAAGTATGTCCCGGCTTTCTGCCTGAATTAAACAATCATCCAGGTATAGGTATATTTGAATATTTCTTTGCCTGCAAAATGAAATAGCTGGAGCTAGGCACTTTGTGAATACCCTGGGCGCAGTAGATAAGCCAAAAAGCAGTGCAGAGAACTGATAGTGCGTGTAGCCTGCTTTGAAGCATAGGTATCTTCTGCAAGATTCCCCGATTGGGATGTGCAGGTATGCTTCTTTTAAATCTAGTGTTGCCAACCAGGCATCTTTGCCTAGCATAGGAAGTAATTGGTGAAGAGCCAGCATCTTGAATTTTGGAATCTCCAAAAAAGTGTTTAGAGTAGACAGGTCCAGGAAAGGATGCCATGAATTGTCTTTTCTGGGTACCAGGAAAAGTCTCGAGTAGAAACCTTGTCCCTTTTCCTCTTCTGGTACCAGTTGAATATCCCCCATGCTTAAGAAAGAAAGTACTTGTTTTTGGGCCTCTGCCCACTGATTTGGGGGTAGGTCCGGCCACCCACTTGGAGTTGGCAACGTGTGAAAGTGAAATCTGTATCCATGGGACACTATATTTAAAACGCATTTGTCCTGGGTAATGAGTTCCCAATACTTTGGGAGAAGAGCAATCTTTCCCCCCAAAGGGGCAGTCAGTTGATAAGTGCTTGGAAATTTTAAAAGGATGTCACTGAGACAGTTTACCATAGGGGGGAGTCTTATTATTCCCAGATTTGGAAGTAGAGGCCCCCCCACTGCTTAATTCTGTGTGTCCCCTGGGACGGAAACCTGGGGCTTTTGCTGTGTCTGGGTTTGGCTTGAGAAGACCTGAAAGGGGCTGGAAAGGACCAATTCTTAGAGGGCCAGTGCCTACTAAAGCTAGGAGGCTGAACTTGTAAGAACTCTAACAGTTTGCATAGATTTAGCTTTATCTTCTATCTTTTTAAGAACTTCCTCAGCCTTGTTGCCAAACAGGCGGTCCTGATTTAAGGGAGCATCCAACAATTTAGCTTAAACATGATCAGGCAAGGATTGCTCCTTTAGCCAAGCATGCCTTCTGAGCACAGACCCAGTAACAGCAGCCCTGCAAGAGGCCTCTAATGAATCAAAACCACACTGCAAAGAAGGTTTTCCAACTTGTTCAGCAGAATGCATTAAATCCTGTAATTCTTTACTTTCCATACAGTCAGGAATCAACATCATTTTCTGTTTAAGCAATCCAATAACATGTTGCTGATACTTTAATATATGAAACTGGCAGTTTAAAGCGCTAATGGCCAAGGTTGCAGAAGTG
The DNA here is from genome assembly GCF_019279795.1 of Protopterus annectens. Taxonomy (NCBI): domain Eukaryota; kingdom Metazoa; phylum Chordata; order Ceratodontiformes; family Protopteridae; genus Protopterus; species Protopterus annectens. The sequence goes on from NC_056732.1 coordinate 556,338,265, forward strand.
TAAACCTTCTTACCCCATCACCCTGGAGTCTCTATCAGAAGGGGTAGGATTTGTAGCAGTAGAAGCCTTAATGCGCTTGAGCCCCTGTGAAACAGTCTCTGGATCCGCAATAGGATTTTTAAAAAGGAACGTTGTGTGAGTCAGGGACCCTGTAGGACTGGTCAGGTTTTCTGGGAGCAGGAGGCAAGCTAGATTCCAAATAAGCATCATCAATAATGTCTGGTACAGGAGGAATAACTAAAGGCCTATACTGAGGTAGGAGTAAGAAATCCCTAAGCCTCTTTTCTGAATCAGAAAAATCCTGGCTTTCCCAGTGGAAATGCTCCCTTAGAGTATGCAAGGTTTCCCCAAAAGAAAAATCCTCTGGAGGGGAAGCAGAGGGAATGGAGTCCTCTGCATCAGAATCCTCATAAGTAGATAAGGGCAAATCCAGATAATCAGAAGAATAAGAAAAAAAACAGAATCCTGGTCAGAAGATTCAGAAACAACTTCAGTCCTAGGCCTCTTAGAAAGGGGGGGGGGGGGTTGGCTACCCCTGATTAGAGTTATTAAATCTTCAGCCATTCTTATCATTTGTTTTTTAGGCATAGAGGCCTGAGCATGTGGCCTGGGTGTCGTTTTTTTTAAGCATGGTTCGTGATTTTGGCCTAAGTGAAGAAGGAGGCGTCGGTTTAATATGCAAGTCCGTAGGCCTGAATACACCCTCAGAAGCTGGTGCCTGCACAGTGGCTCTGGACCCATCCATGGTAGAGACATCTGCATTTTCCATAGTTGAAGCATCTCGCGGCATAGCGGACTCCGAATGGGTCTCAGTAGAGGACTGCGAATCAGAAGTAGCGGGTATCAGAGGCTGCGAAAGCACCTCACTGAGTACCGGCGAACTGGCGACTGGCTTAGGAGAAGCATCGTCGGCAGTTTTGGACCTCAGCGGCCTGCCTCTGTCTTTATCTTTGCATTTTTTCAGAATACCGGTAGTAACCGATGACATTTCTGGATAATTAAACAGAGAACCAAAATATTTAGAAGCGAAAATATACAGAATATAATAGTGCGCTGATTAAATAAAGCACAAAAACGACAGCAAGCTACTTCGTGGTCAGGGCCTAGGCAAGGAATACAGTACGAATGAAAATCCTTATGAGGTATTTGCTTTCCACAAGTAATGCAATCATTAACTTTTACTGACATCGGTAAGGAGCAAGAAAAAGTTTCCCCAACGGGGTACTTAGCTTTAGTTGAAGACTTCGGTTCTGAAACTCAAAAACGAAAATTTCAGGAGTCGGCCGACCGGCACTTGCGAACTGTTTCTGCTTCAGGCACCACACGGCAAGAAAGACTGATGTAATGGCGTCGGCTGCATGCTTTATACTCCTGACAACCTGACGTCATGGAAGAAGGGACAGCAACCGACGCAGGACCCAAGACTTTGTTAATCAGGCCGACTGAGGGCTACCTGCAAGCAGATAACCCAAATGTAATGACTGCAACAGTGAAAAACGAAGAACATCTGGCCTGCAGGTATCCTCTTTTCTGGGGACTAGAAAAAGCCTCAAGTAAAAATCCTTTTCCTTGTAATGTGTTTGGTACTGGTTTCACAGAACCTTGGGTGCACAAAAACTGTATTTGATTTAGGGTTTCTGTTTGTTGGTTTGGTGGAACATCTGGGAAACCCGATCGAATCAGAGGCTGTCTGAAGTGGAGTTTGTAGCCTCTTTATATGATTTTCAACACCTGCTGATACCTTGTAATAGAGAGTCTAATTCTTTAAGAAGGACAGCCATCCTCCTAGCCTGGGGGGGGCTAGTGAGGAAGGAGTGGGATTGGAGGGGAGTGGCATGATTACTCCCTGATGGCAGGATCCCACAGGCCTATTGGGATCTGTTTGCCACTGTCGGGAACACTGGTGCTTCCTTTGACTCCTTTCCCTTCAAGGTTTCCGATGTCTAGGCTTAGACTGGGAGGCAAGAAAGGACCAGTGTTTGTTATGGTAATTATGGCTGAAGCGAGGAGGTTTAATCTGAAGAAAGTCTTTGAACATTTGTATGGGCTTGGCCTTATCTTCATCTTCTTAAGTATAGCTTAAGCCTTGGCACCAAAAAGGAAATCTTTGTCCAAAGGAGCATCCAACAAACTAGATTTCACGTGTTCAGGGAGGGACTTTTTCCTCAGCCAGGCATGTCTTCTAATGATGGACTCTGCAGCTGTTGCCCTGCTGGAAGCTTCCAGAATATCATAGCCACAGTGCAAGGAGTGCTTAGCTACTTGACAGCAAGAACTGCACAGGTCCAGCAGTGCCTTGGAGACGGCCTTATTTTCAATACCCAGCAGTTTTTGCTACATCTAATCTAAAATAGTTTATTGATCCTTCATTATACGAAACTGGCAATTCAAAGCCCTCATGACCACGGTGACAGAGTTGAAGACTTTCTTTCCAAACCTGTCCAAGGCTCAGCTTTATTAGTTGGCAAGGGCTTTACTGAAGTACTAGCTTTAGGTCCCTTAGGACCCTAAGTCACCACTACAGACTCTACTACAGGCTTCTTGAAAAGATGTCTGTGGGAATGCAGAACCCTGTAAACTGTCAGGTTTCTGATGGGCAGGGGTGATGGAATCTGGCCATAAATAAAAATCCAGCAAAGCATCATCCAATACCTCTAAGACTGGAGGAATGGGAAGAGGCTAATGTTCAGGGAGTTTTAGAAATTCCCTAACCCTCTTCTTGGATTGTGAATAGTCCTCTGCTTCCCATTTAAAGTGTTCCCTTACAGATAGGATCTCCCCAAAATAAATGTTCTCAGGGGGAGAGGCTGAGACAAGGTTCTCATCAGAATCTAAATCCCCATAGGAAGCAATAAATAAACCTTCCTCAAAGGTGCATTCATCATTATAATCCTCATAGCCAAAAGAAGCAGATGACTCCTGGGGGGGGGGGGGGGCTATTCCCTTTTTCTTTTACAAGGAGACAACTTGGGGCAGAACCTGGGAGAGAAAGGTGCCTGGATCTGACTATGGTTTTTAAATCCTCAGCCAACTTTAGCTAGGTCCTGCTGATAGGCCGGAGCTTGGCAGTGGGAGTCAGTAGGCCTCGACTGGGGCAAGCTTGATGCAGCCTTTCTATGTGAGGCTTTAGGCTTAGGTCTGAAAGCAACTTCCGCACTAGGAACGGGATGCAGGTAGACAGCAGAATCCCGAGGATGATGAACGGAGGCGATCTTCTGATGACAAAAAACTCCAGACACCCTGGCCAAGGGTTTCCATGGCAGGAAATCCCATCAGTTATGACTGCAAAAGTGAAACATGAAGAACATCAAATGTTCTCAATTTTTAAATTCAACAAACACACACACACACACAATTTTATACATATAACAGCATTTGAAAAAAAAAATGTTCCCAAAGTGGGTATTTATCATTCGGTGGAAGGAAGTGATAAATGATCACTTTATCCAGCAAAGAAAAAATGAGGATGCCATGGGTTGCTCACCCATTTAGGTGAATATTGCACCTATGGAAGAAGTCCATTTTCATTATGTGAATACTCTGAAGCTGGGCAAGAATGGTGGACATCTACCTCTGGATAATTCCAAAATAAATAAATAAACAAAAAAACACACAATGCAGCAGGGATCCTATAATTAAATCTTTATGTCCTCATCTAATTCAAAAGCCCTACAAGTCACTTTCTCAGGTAACAGAGTATAGGGAAGATCCTTCCTAAAAAATATCTCTATGATGGCTGGCTCAGAGTTGAGTGACTGGCAATGAAGCACCAAATCTTGCAAGATGGAACACTTGAAAGCCAAGACCATGACCATTCAAATCAGCATGGGAGATGGAGACATTTTTCAAAACCCTGACTATGGCATCAGCTCGTGTTCTTTAAGTATGCACTTCAGCATGATGAAAACAGAACCCATCAGACATTCAACAGCTGTTTAAAGAGAAATCCATGGGGTTGTCCTGCGAGCCCTGCTGCACTGAGTCTGCTGCAAAACCTCAACAACCTGGCCTATGACATCTATTGGTTTCAATAAAGATTTTGAGAGGAGAGTCTTAAATCTTAAATGCTATCTCCAAAGTCTATGCCAGAAAAGAAAATATCAACTCCTGCTGATGCAGGAAACTCATGACTTAAGTTCTGGCCACTAAGTCTTTTAATGGGTGCTCAGAAGTGAAGATCGCAGAGCCCCTGTATGGTACATTGTAGTGTCATCAATCCATCTGCCTGGTGTGGTAATAGAACCCAAAGTCTTCTGTACTAAAGGTGAGTGTGCTACCTGTTGTGCCACTGACACTGTTTAGTGCTGGCAACTTGATATACTTCCTCAAGGTAGTTGCTGTTGGTGCACTTCTTGCAGGTCTCTCAGCTTCTAAAGTGAATGACAGTCAAACTCAAATCTTGCCCAAATAGATCAACATGGTCATTTTTGGGATAGAATTACCTCCATGAATCTGTGGCTAAGGTCTAGCCTCCACAGTCTTCACTTTGTCACAGCACAGGGTTGGGATCATGCCAAGAGGAACATCTTGCATTTAGCTGAAGAGGCTTTGCTTTGTGATTTTTGATTTACTTGTATACTGGCATATGAGCCAATCAAACATCACAAAGCAGACTCTTCTGTTAAATGTGGGACAGCCTGCTGTTTCGCATTGAACAGAAGTGGCTTTGCGATTTATGATTGGCCCATATGCTGGTACACGAGCCAATCAAAAATCACAAAGTGGAGCCTCTTCTATTCAATGTGGAACAGCCAGCTGTTCCACCAGGATTTTAAGAGGCAGTGCAGGACTTGGGATTGGGCTGCTGATCTCAGGACAGTCCAGCTCAAATATGGGTTATCTGGCAATCCTGGCAGTACCTGACATCAAGCTCCTTTCACATACAACAGATGTAATGCCCTATGTGTTTTGACTCAAGACATGGTGGCTTGTAAATTCAAGGCAAACAGCATGGAAATCTTTCCAAGACAAATATTAAGATAAAAAGAATACTGGGACTGGCAAAAAAGAACTGATGGATGCAGTGACTATATAAGTTCTACAGGACGAAGGCACAACATGCCATGAAATGTTCTGGCTGGATGCATGAAAACTCCAGAGCTTGAGACCACAAGATCAAGAAAAAAAAGCTGTACTGAGCAAATATTAATGGTTACCCCACTGCAGACAGCAGACTCTTGATATCAAATCACTGCCTTATGAATTTAGGAGTAGATGTACCATTAAATGATTATAGTGAGCCAAAACAGAACTCAAAACTATGAAGGAGGGAGAGATGAGACAAGGCCAAAATTTAAAGAAAACAATGCAAAGTGAAAAAGCCTCAGATAATCTACAGTCGCAAACTACTGGGAGACAAAAACACTCAACTGAGCAATGGCTTGTACCTGCAAATATCCCTTTTTTAGGGTTTTCATCATGCTAAAATGGTATACCACCACCAAAAAATGTACTATAAAAATTAAGTCATTAAAAGATGGCAATGGATTTCACGGTGATACTTACCATCAGATAGTCTGCTGTCAAGATGAGACTTTGTATTGTACAGTAAGGACTCAGATGGCGAAAAACTGGTGTCATTTCTTCTTTCTGTAAAGTCTACTTCACCTGAAGAGAAATTGTCTGTAGGAGGTACATGCCTTTGTATTCTTCTAAAGATTCAAAAAAATAAATATACATACATATTTTGTTATACACCAATAAAATCATGGTTTTATTTATAATTTCAAGGGACAGAATACATACCACAAAATATTTAGTTGCACACGTTTCTCCTCATGCAAAATATTTTTCCCAGTTAATAAATCACTTTATTGTAACAGCATATACAAGTAAACAAAAGCCCCGAAAAATCTGGAACATTTTTTAAATATTACTATCATTCATCTCAAAAGTTAAATGAAAACAAGTTTTATACTGACAAGCATTTTTTGAATAATAAATAATACAAACGTTTAATATCTGGCATTCCTGACTGACTTTAATCCTTCAGCAGTTTATCAGCAAATCAAAAGAAGTGCAAGGGACAGAGTAAACCTATGAAGCCAAGTCAGAGACAGCAGAGATGTCTACTGAAATGTCATCACTCAAAGCTTGAAACTGCATGAAGAGAGCAAATATTGAATATCACTCTACTCCTTTAAACTTCTTTTTTCCAGGGAGGGCATACCCCCCACGCCCTCCTGAACCATGGATGACCTTTGGTCAACTGGTACCCTAAGCAAAAGGTCTCCACAGTGCCCCCCAACATCACCTGATGCCCCCATCCTTGTCTACCTACACCATCCAGATTACTGGAAAAGCAAACCTGCTAGAGCAGCGCCCTAGGAGGCAGCCTAGTTGGCCTATGCCTAAGGCTGGCTGTGCCCTGAACTTATATATACCAAGAATATTCTGAGAAATATCCATTTCTAAGTTGGTATGTATAAGTCCATTTTTTGGATATTCAGTCTCTGTATTTCATGACTTGCTAATGCAGGTCCAGACTTTTCAAATGGTAAGCAAATATATGCGCAGACATGCACATACAACATATATACAGATTCCACATGATTGATTAATCATTGAAATAGTTAAAGGATTTTCTAGTGTCAGAAATGGTCAAATGCATGCTTTGTCAAGTGCAGGAATAGTCAAAGTGTACAATGTCAAATGTTAGGCAAGTGGGAGTGGTTAGTAACGCCAAATCTATTGTTTACATTAAAAGTTTCAATATTGGGATTGAGCATGTGAATGCATGCACAAGAGTGTTTGCAAGTCAGAATTAGAGTAAGGGCTAGGAGTGCAGACAGATACATTGGTACATCTGAAGTGTGTGTGTGTGTGTGTGTGTGTGTGTGTGTGTGTGTGTGTGTGTGTGTGTGTGTGTGTGTGTTTGGTTGTATTGTTAGGGAAAAGTTGTTTAGTTACCTGCCCTAATCTTAATCATGTATTCTCACCTTAACCCTACCCTTATCCCCACCCTTACATATTACGGCACTAAAATTTATTGCCTAACAGTATCACCATGTATTTTTTCCCATTTTTTTCAGTGAAAGTTAGATTATGGGGGAGGTTGATCCTTTGTGGTTTCCACATACTTACAACAATGGGCTGCTCTCCTTTTTAGATGAGCATCATGCCTATGGATTGGAAAGCAGAAGGAGCTCACTGTCATTATGGGAATGCCCAAACCATCACTAAAGAATGCTTTACTGTTAGTATTATACTCATATGTACATGCAACATACTTGTATGTGTATACACAGACACACACACACAGACACACACACACACACACACACACACACACACACACACACACACACACACACACACACACACACACACACACACACACACACACACAGAGATACATACTGAAATATGGCTCTACTACAAGCATTTCAGCCCCAAGAGCTCTAAGACCATATCATGAAGCCAGAGACTTGAAAGAGTTTCTTGCAGCTTGTGCAGGATGGTACTCATGCTTGCAATCAAGTACAAGTTCAAGTAAGCAGCCACCACACCTTACCTGAACACATTATTCAAATTTGAGTGAGGCAAGAGTGGCACCTGTGGGGAGGGAGTTGGAGGTGATAAGAGTGTAGAATAGGGCAGTGATCAGAAAGGGGATTTAGGGTTAGGAAGTGGAATGAGAATTTTAGGATAAGGGAGCATGAAGGGAGTTTTAGAGTTAGAAATTGGTGAGTTTAGAGTTAGGATGCAGAAGGGGAGTTTTAGATCTAGGGAGCAGGACACAGTTTAGGTTTAAGAAGAGGAGGATGGAATTTTAGGCTTATAGAGCACTCAGGGATTTTAGGTTTAAGGAGTGGGAGTGGATAAAAGTTTAGGGAGCAATATGGAACTTTACGGTTAAGGAAAGGAGGGGGTTGAATTTCTAGGTTTAGAAAGCACATGGGGATTTTTGATTTAGGGAGGGGAAGTGCAGTTGTACTGCTCGGGAGAGAGGACTCTGGTTGGGAACTGGGTGGCAGTTACAGAGTCAGAGCTAGGGTTCTGGTAGGGCTATACAGTTTCATAGGGTTGTAGGTTGGAAGGGCTAAGTAAAATCTGTCTAGTGGGTGTTAGAGCACTTGCCTTTTTGAACAAACATCTTGAGCTACTAGTGGGAAATCAGTTGGAGTAGACCTCCTCAAGTACATATAAAATGCAACAGACTGATCAATACTTAAGAGAAGTAGCTGCATGATTTTGGTTTTGCATTCAAGAATCTCACTTACAGCATGTGTGTCTATGCACGCATGTGTGTGTTTATACAGTAAAGGCCAAGGAAGAAGCACAGATACTAAATGTTAAAATTGCATGTTTTATTCTTTACATCCAAACAGAAAATTAAACAGCAGTTATCCTGGTTTTTAAAATTAGCAGAAATAGTACATTTCAGCTTTTCTCCAATGCATATAAACAGTGTATTTTGTACTTACAGCAATTGACTGCAGTTGAAAGAAAACTCCAAGGCTGCAGAGTGTTGGGTATCTCCACCAAGTACATCTCCACAACAGGCCTTGACTGGGCTATTCTACTCTACAACTCCATGGAATTTAGACATTGATACACTGCTTAAGTAACTAACTTTCTGTTACCTGGCTGCAGGCTTCCTCCATACATTTAAGCAACAACCTTATAGAATGGGTGTGGGTAAATCCTCATATACCCACACCCACGAATCAGTTGCTGTAATTCTGCAATTATATTATTCAAGAAAGAAATTTGTTACCTTTCTTAAATAATCTCATTGTATAGTGGCACGGTAGTGCTCCTCCGCATCGTGTCCTGTTCTTCAAGTTTGTACAGTACATAAGTGCTGTTCAATAGAAGCAATGAAGAAAAAAGAAGCTCCATTTTTTTTTTAAACTTTAAAATTGGAAAGCTCAGTGGTACAAGAGTCTGCCAAGACAATCGAGAAATACAGGGAAAATCAGATACATTTCTTTAGTTTTGCAGAATGTAAGATTTTTCTTGTATTTGTTCTGTCCTCTGTACATACCTCTTAGCTCAAGAAATGTGGACAAAGCCTTAAATAACAGGGACAAAGGCCCCAAAACAGGGCAAGATTGTAAATGTTGCTCTTATAAATGTAGAAAGCTGCTACAGTAACAAGATTTGTATTAGAGTGCATTGTTTAAATGACAGACTGTAAACGTTGCTCTTTATAAACTTAGAAAGCTGCTGAAAGATATTAAGTTTGAAACTCAGACGTGTTCATTCTATAGTGACTTAACTCCTCATAGATTTGTCAAAAAATAACTTTTATGAGGAACAGACCAAAAATGATGTGAAAATCTGTACAGTTGAGACATATGCCTCCACAGCATATACAGATAGAAGAACGTCTAGCCGAACAATAGCAGTTTAGCGTCTGGACATTTTCTATTCATATCTGCTCGATTTACAACAGGCACACTGCTTGTTCTGTCCAATCAATGTGCTCAGTGTTCATTTTTCAAACGTAAGGACCCTCTGTTGTACAAGTGACAATAATTGTCAATTATCATCTTGTTAGCTAGCTAATACATGCAGATTCCTAACATTGTGGGAACTCCCCAGTCACAAGACATGTTTTAAAAGCACATATGCATGTTGACAAGCCAACTTAACATATATACACCCACAAACTTTAGTAAGAATCAGTTAGCGTAGAGGACAAAAGCTGTGACTTGTTGATATTCTGCTTCCAATGGCACCTTCATTTGTCTGTTGTGTGACTTTGAGCAAATCACTTCACCAGACAGTGCTTTGGGGCAACTGGGAATATGGACAAAACTCCTTAATTTTGTATGCCTACTTGAAGCGATCGTCAAAGATGGGGGGATTAGCATAATGGTTACGGTGTTTACCTTGCAGACACAAAGTGCAAGGTTTGATTGTCACTTTTAGTCACTGCCTAGGTTTTTGCAAGCTGTGTAACAGTCTGCAGACTGACAGCCTTGTATTTACCTATGAACCTATGAATACAAGACCAAAATCATGCAGATACTCGAAGTATAACCATAAAAATCAGTTACATACTTAACTTACAACATTTATTAAAAGCATCAATGATAAAACCAATGGTAAACTGGTAAAACTTAAATTTCATAAGTATACTATAAATATGCAGCCATGTATAAAAACTCCTTTATTCTCTGGGCCAAGTTTTCAAGAAAAGCAATTAAAGGTTCTTTCCATTGTTTCACAAACAAGTGACTAAGATTCAGTAAAAAAAAAAAT
>NC_056732.1:556348976-556428976 GCF_019279795.1 Protopterus annectens
TTGAAATCCCCCACTTGTCATTTTTTTTTGGGGGGGCCCCGGGGGCCCGCAGTAGGTGCAGAGACAGTTGCCTCCAGGGCAAAGCAATCGAGCCTCCCTTCAGGAGTGCTGGAAGGGCTTACCAAATAACGTTTCTCTGGAGCCCTGGTTTTGCTGACACCCTCTGCCACGAGGGCGGCATCTTCAATTATTGTCCCCCTACCTCTGAGGAACTTCACCACGTATGTCTTGGAGAGAACCCTGCGATTTTCTGAACCACATCTTTCCTCTGCCCCTTTGACCTTTAGGGGAGGGTCTCTGAGGCATGGAAAAACGTACGCCCACGGCAAATAAGGCCTTACCTTCCTGCTCACACATGGTCAGCATCTCTTTCACTTTAGGCCCAAAAAGTGATGCGCCATCAAAAGGGGCATTTACAAAGGAAGACTTAAAAGGCTCCACAAAGTCGCAAAGGTGCATCCAGCCCTGCCTCCTCATAGAGATGCCTGAACCCGCTGCCCTGCAAGTTCCATCCACTGTATAAGAAATGAAGGGCATGGAAGCATTAGCAATAGAATGCGGGGTGGCAAGCTGAGAAGAAACCTTGTCTCGTGACCCCTCAGCTGCTGCTCCTTCGAGGGAACCTGAAAGCTCTTTGATCAGATCCCTCTGCAACCTAGTAAAATGAGCCAGGTAATTCAGGGACCATAGAGCAAAGGTCGCTTTTGAAAAGATGTGTTTCCCACATCTATCCATCGTCCTGTAATCTCTGTTAGGAGGATGGATAGTGGAATTTGTCTCTGAGAATTTCTTTTTGGTTGCTGCCACCACAAACATGGCATCCACTGCAACCCATGGTCCAAAACTTCTTGTCCACAGGGAACGTAATGAACTTATTTGGCCTCCGAGGGATAGACTCAAGAAAATATGGGGTCTCCCATGCCTTCTTAGAAATTAATTCAATAAGTTCATCTGAAGGCAGAGTCAACCAAGAGGATGAAGGTCAAGAACCAAAGGCCTTCAGGTATACAGACTCTTCCGGGGAAGGGCTCTTGGACTGCCAGCCACCTCTCTGCTTCAATAATTCAAGGATGTATTCAACAAATACATCTTCAGGAGGTGACCGTGGGGAACCCTCTTCTTCAGTATCAGAAGTGATGGACTCTTCAGGCGAGCCTAAATGCTTCCTCTTACAAGTCCTCTTCCTAGGGACCCACAGCTGGATCCTCTGGGGAGGTTTTGGAAGAGACGAGGGTACCAACTGTGGCATGTGGAGGCCCAGGTTCCAGCTGTCCCCATGGAAGAGATGGCCCATAAGAAAGACACCCAAGGGAGTCTGGAGATCTGAAGAAGATACAGACCGAGAGGCTGAGGAAGCCATAGCCTTCTTTAAAGCCCTGAAAGCAGTCTGCTCTTGAACCAAGTGGGCTTTTGGATCTGACAAAGAATTAATCAGAGCAGTCATCCCCCCTCAGCTCCAAAAGACAGAACGTCCGAAGATGAAGCCAGACCCCAACTCAACTGAGCCAAAGCCCCGAGGGCCAGAGACAGATCCAAAACTCTGAGTTGATACCTGATCCACAGACTCAACCGGTGTGAAATTGCTCCGGGAGTCCTCTGACTCAGACAGAGTGAAGGAACTCAAGGCAAACACCTGATCAGAAGGAGAAGTCCTCTGATCAGAAGTAGGACAGATTTGGATGTTCATTCCAAGTTTCTGAGCCAAGAGATTCGAAGTCAGAGGAGGAACAGGAATTGAGGCGGAACATTTGGTTGGATCCAAAATTCTAGGAGTCAGAGCCAATAAAAGCTTGGCCAGTGCCAGAGTACTCAGTAACCTTTCTACCACTCTGTCCACATCATCATCAGAAACACTTCTGGTGGACCAAGAAGATAAGGCTGAAGACTTACGCCTAGATCCGGGAGGGGAAATAACTTTAATCAATGTTAGACTATCCGTCCAATCCGATCTCATTGGAGCGAAAGCCCTGACCGCTCCAAGGATTTGTCTGATCCAGCCTTTAAAGCACTTGGATCCAAAGGTCCTGTTGGATCCAGTGCTTCAGATTCCTTTTCTGATAGTTCCAAGGAATCTCTTGGAGTCGAAGAATGCTGTTTTTGAGGTTTTGACTGACTATAAAAGACAAGGAGTCTGAACCAGCAATGGCTTCAGAAAAGAAAAGACCCTTCAACATTAATTTGTTTTTACAGTCAACCAAGGCCCTTTAGTTGAAACTGTGACATATACTACAGTTTTCTTGGGAGATGTAATGCCCCCAAGCAATACATACACAGAGAGATGTAATGCCCCCAAGCAATACACACAGAGTATGAATCACTTAAAGGCATTTTCTTGCACTTCTCACATTTTTGAAAGCCTAATGGCATATCAGGTTTGTCAGCCATGACAGAACAGACTGATTTAAATCATGCGCGCGCGTGCACACACACACACACACACACACACACACACACACACACACACACACACACACACACACACATACACACACACACACAAAACAGCAGAGAAATTAGAAAGATTAGCTTTCAAGCTTTTTTTTTGTTTTCTTTTTTTGTTTTACAAGAAGAAAAGGCAAAAAAAGAGGAGGATAACAACTACCAACAATGGTACTGAGAGATTTAGCAACTGCTAAAAATGGGAGGGAAGGGGATTACCTAAGAAGGTAGAGAAGAGACTACATGTATTCAGAAGAGAAACAACAGCGAAAATTAATCTTAGATATAACTATCAAAATAGAAACTTATAATAAGAGAAAAATATCAAAAAACACTTATCTAAACCCAAGAGCAATAAGTGACCAAGGTTCTTCACGAAGCACTAAACGAGATCTGAGGTAATGCTTGAAGTGCATTCTGGGTAAAGGGGGGTGCCCAGGAGCAAAGTTTGTGACCAAGAGCTTTGGTAATGGCAGAGTGTGATCCGAGCATCGGATCGGAACCCATCCATGAGGATAAGTAGAAAATTGACAACATCACATTCCTTATTAAGGCAGTACTATGGGGTAACCACTTACACAGGACAGTTATATATTAACCTTCATATCTTCTTGCCTTTTCAAAAAAGGATCGCAAAGTTGATTTCCTTGGTCCTGCCTGTGTAACATCTCAGCTCTGTATTGTCCAAATAATGCAAATGAAGTTTTGAAAAAAATGTCAAAACGGGGAAGAAAAGACTGTCAGATAAAAAAAATGGGTAAGAGCTACAGCTGATGCTATTTTAGATATAAAAGTGGAGTTGGTCTTTAATAATACTCTCATTATGGAAATGCCCTAATGATAAATACATTTCTGAAATTCTTTTGCTAGTTGCAAGAGCTACCAGATAAAGTACTTTCCAGAAGACATATCTTAGAGATTGGTAGATTCCACAAGCAAAAAGGAGGTAGTCAGATTTTCAACATAATGTTCAAGACACATGTGGGAGAAATATGCTTCATAGGGATCTTAGATATAAAACGTATTAAAAAAACAAAGGTTTTACAACTCACTGTAATCTATACCATGTGAAAGATGGTAAACAAGCAGAAAAGTACAGCTGTGTAAGTAAACTCATAAAAGAAAAAGAATGCAAAGGAAAACTAGCGACCACACGACAGCGTATTATATCAATTACCACAATAATTTATTGACAATGTTAAGTGCTTTCGTCTGTACAGTAGACTTCTTCAGAACAATTACAAACACATTTTGAATACTTTTAAAACCCTACCCTAAATACTCATTGGTCAATGTTCCATGTACCAACCTTAATTATTGTTTAAAGTAACCCTTCCATAAAAACTCTGTTTATATGAATACACACTTAAAAATCAAAGAAAACAAGCAGATTTTAATTTTAAAAGTGAGCTGATAGAAATCTTGTCGTTAAGCTCAGGTGGATGACTGGTATCTTGTCTAACCTGCCATTTGAGCTCCAAAAACTCTAAGAAATCATCCTCAGGACCACCCTGCGGAACCAAGTCAACTTGGTCCAATACAAAAAATTTAAAGGAATGTGTTGGATGTGTGCTAATGTGCTTGTATAATGCATTTGTGTCTTTTTTGTTGTTGATGTCATAGCTGTGTTGATGAATTCTTTTCCTAAAGGTTTCCACAGTTTTACCCACATAGAACCCTTTACATGAACCACAAACTGCAATGTATACCACACCTTTTGTGTAACAATAGTACTTTTTATGGGTAGTGATCTTACCTCCATTCTCAACCTTAATAAAGTCTGTGTCCAATATAAATGAACATTGTCCACATCTCCCACATTTGTAAGTACCACCTTGTCCGGCCTCGAAAAAGAATTCACTTTCTAATGCATTGTAAAAGTATGTACAGAGTACCAAGTTGCTGGCTCTAGAATACTGTGAGTGAGTCCACTCTTTTCTGAAAAACCACAGAAGAAGCCATTTGCAGTTTTTCCACAGAATACATCACTCCAGTTAGTTTTACACAATGACTGTTTCACTTCCATATAATCTGAAATCTTCTGTGCATTGGTTTATATTTCAGTTTGGCAGACTTACCTAGGAACAAATTAACCTTCATAACCCACATGATCACTGCACATCAACAGTAGTAAAACTTGACTTGAAGCAACAGTAATTTTTTTAGGAACACAAAAAATGTCTAGTTATGTTCCATTCCCTGGTAAGTATTTTTACAGTCTGAAACAATTGCTGTTCCTGAACATACACTGTGAATAAATTCCTTAATAATGGTGTTGAATCAATATTATTCCAGTCTGTTTCTGGTAAAGTTAAGTCCCTGGCTAGTAATTATTCTTCCCTCCTGTGTTTCATGCAAGAAATGTATGAATTCCTCTAGGTAATCAGCACTTGACTTTGGTGGTCTATACACTCCAACAATTGTTATACATTCCAGGGCTGTCTTTATTGTCACAGTTGCACAGTCTGCAGAACTGGCGATATCATTGAACATGTAATAATGACAGGTCTCATGACTATCTTTAATCCCTATCATAACACCTCCACCTGATTTTTTGTTAGAATGTCTGTTACAGTAAAAACATTTGTACCCTGACAGAACTGGTTTCCAGTCACTGTTCTTTACCCATGTTTCACAAACAATATCATCATCAGTCTTGTGGAAATGTTAACAAATTTCCCAATAAAAAATTATTAATGCTCCTAGCATTAACAACCATCAGAGGTGCATTAAATGTTGCTGTGAACTTTGAAATTTTCGACCTGGCAAAAATCCTGCCTAGTGTTTGTCAAATATTTTAAATTATACAATGACTGGCCGTTAACATTCAAAAACAAGCACGTTGATTAGTCAAGACCAATCAGTGTTCCCATTGTAAATAGAGTATATACTAATGAAAAAATCCAGTCACCCAGACTTTCTTCTATTAATATATGCTACGGAAACGCTACTTTTTTAATTAAAAAATAATAATAAACTTAAAAACTGGAGACTTCAAAACAACAAACGAGACAGGACATAGAAAAATACAGGGATAATCAAATACGTTATGCAAAACTAGACAAATGTACCGGATTATCCTCATTTTCCCTGTCCTGTCTCTCCCTTACATTTGAAGTCTCCTGATTTCCTTTTTTAAATTAAAAACAACAAAAAAAGGCAATAGAGATCTTTCTTTCTATGTTGCTTCCTTTACACAGCATTGATGTACTGAGTAAGCATGGAATGCAAGTCCTATATGCATGCACAGTACATCAAGAAAGCCTCATGATACCAGAGGAAAACGCAGAATAGCACCATGGCCTCGTTATACAAAGACATTATTTACGAAAAGTAATAAACTTTTTTTTTTTTTAAATAATGTCATTGTAAAATAGCAATAACCCATGGCTGGGTGTGGGTGAATATAGCAATAACCCACGCCTGGGTGTGGGTAATGCGGGATTTACCCACGGTTGGCGTGGTTTGATCCAGAGAGGCGGCCGAGGGACCAAACAAAGACAACCGTGGTAACGCATTACCCACACCCAGAAGTGGATATTGCTATTATCTATGACATTATTTAAGAAAAGAAATAATTACTTTTCTTAAATAATGGCATTGTATACCTCTTTGCTGCCCTTCCGCAGCTGGCTGGTATCCGCAGTTCTGATGTACTGCGCATGCCTACGCAGTACATCAGAGTTGTGCCCAAAAGCAAGGAGAAGCAAGATCTCCGTTGCTTTTGCTGTTCGCTATGTTAAATGGGTTTAACATGGCGAGACAGCTTTAAAATAAGCAACGGAGATGTCCGTTGCTTATTTTAAAGCTGTCACGCATGTTAAACCCATTTAACATAGCGAACAGTAAAAGCAACGGAGATCTTGCTTTCTCCATTGCTTTTTTTTTTTTAAACCTGTCTCACTATGTTAAATGGGTTTAACATAGTGAGACAGCTTTAAAATAAGCAACGGAGATCTCCGTTGCTTTTTTTAAACATGTGTTGCTATGTTAAACTCTTTTAACATAGCGAGACAGTGTTTTAAAAGACACTTATACTAATGGAAAAAGTCCGGGCGACCGGACCTTTTTCCATTAGTATAAATCGATTTACAATGTGCACGCTGGCCAATCAGCGTGCACGTTTTAGAATATTAATGGGGGGTCATGGTATAATCTAGCATTACCCACACCCAGCCATGGATTACTGCTGCAATACCTGCTGCAAAAATTCTCTTCCCTGATCTTGACAAATGCACGCCATCTTATCTGAACACGTGTGCCCACACCTAGGCTTGGATGCTCTACACATTTCCAGTTTTTTTTAAAGCGGAACATTTTTTTTCCATATAGGTACTTACCCAAAAAATGTTTTCATTCATGGTATTATGGCTTTCCTGAATGATTTAGTTCTGTCCAAGTAGTACTTGAGCTGCCAATGAACACCCAGTTGTGTGTTAAGATGTTTTCCTTGCTTTTAGGTTCTGGAAACAATATTAATACATTAGTTCAAGCTAAAATCTGAAACCACTTTAGGCGTAAACAAAGGATTTCCTCTCAAAGAAACCCTGTCCTTGTGGAAAATGAGGTAGAGTTTACTCACCATAAGAGCTTGTTGTAACTCAGATAACCTTCTTGCAAAAGTCAGAGTCTTCCATTTTAAGAACCTAAATTCAGTCTAATGAGCTTATTCAAATGGAATAAGTGTTAGCTTTTCAAGCACAAAGTTAAGATCCCAAGGAAAAGAAAAACATTTTCTAGGCTGATGAACATGTAAAACCCCTTTTAAAAATTACTGAACTTGACAGGAAGAAGGGGGGAGGGGCTACAGTAAAACAAGCAGAAATGGCTGAAAGATGAATCTTAATATATCTTGATAGAATAGTAAGAAAGTCCAGAGGATAATGACCATCAAAAATATTATTAAAACCATTTATATCCAGGCATTGAAAGGGTCCTAGTTCTTAGTCCAGTACTAACCAGAAAATCTTTTCACTGACATCTATGATTTGCTAGTGGCATATTTTTAGCCACCTTTAATACCTGCGACACATCCTAAGGGAAAAGGTACCTAAAAGGTATCAAAACTCTATCATCCAGGCAGCCAGCTGAAGTGATTTCAAGTTGTGGTGCATCAAACAACCTCCGTCTTGGGAATGCTTCTGGAACTTTAGAAGAACTCTGGGTATCAGTGAAAAGGCTGGAAAGGCACACTGGAACAGGGTCTATATCACTTTGTCGAACATCATATGGTCGACACCATATAATCGAGCTTTTAAAAGTTCGAACATTTCAACAGAGATCTCCATACAGTGCGGAATGGGAAGATTTCCCTTTTCTGCACTGCAGTGCGATCTCTGAGTTGGTATATTTAAAGAGCAGGGGGTGTGGGGGATGCAGGGGGCTTGCCCCCCTGCTTAAATCGTTCAGGTAGGTTTTTTCTTTGGTTTATTTTTTTTTATTACATTTTTGAACTTTTAAAAGTTCAATCATATGACGTTTGAACTTTTAAAAGTTTGATTATGCAATATAGACGCCTGGAACATTCCTGCCCATGAGAATGAGAAAGCATCAATCTGCCAAACCCATTTACAAGGAATCCTGCAGCATAGCTTCTTTAACTGCGTGTTTTAAAAGGAGGCAGACAGATATTCCCTACAACTGGATTAATTCCTGCAAGAATTCCTGGATGTAATTTCCATCTGTGAGAGTACACTGGTTTGTCTGTAACAATATCATGCTCTGATAGAATGCAAGAAGCCTAGAGTCAAACTGACCTGAATTGCTACCTCCCAGACTATCATGACAAGTTTGCAAAGGAGATCAGATCTGGTACACCCTTGTTTGTTTCTATACATCACTATGGTGTTGTCTGCAAGATCATGCTGAGATCCCAGACACCAGAGATGGTTTAAGGCCTTTACAGCATTGAATACTGCCAAAATATCTGACATTTATATGATTTTTGTCGGTCTTCTTTGTTCCACACACCTTGCATTTTCACACCACTTAATACAGCCCCCCAAGCAAAGGCTGAGGCATCTGTTCTGAAAGAATGAGGAGGTGGTGGAAGGGAAAAACCATGACCGAGAGACAGCTGGTTCACCCACTACTAACTCCATTCTTATAGATCCTACCACTGGAATATGAAAAGATAAAGGGTGATGGTGTTGAGACCACACCGACCAGTGGTACAAATGAACTTTTTTCATGTTAAGTCTGGCGAAGGGAATCATGATAATCATACAGGCCAAGAAATCCAGAATCCTGAGAAAATCCCTGGCAGATATCAGGGACTAGTTGTAAAAGGTCATGAACTTTTCTCTGTACAGTTCTACTTTGTCCTCAAGAAGAATGGCCCTTCCTAAGCAGTATGAGGCCCTTCTTAAGGAATTATCCAGAAGAAATCTCAGGAAAAACTATTCTGAGAAAGGATGAGACAAGATTTTTCTAAGTTTGGTTGAAACCACAGCCTAAAAGCGAATTTCTTGAAATATCTGAGAGAGTCCTGACAAGTAGAAAAAGTTTGCAAATAGAAAGTCATCCAAACATTGAAATATGTATACTACTTGAAGTCTGCAGTAGGCAATTACTGGAGCCAAGCACTTTGTAAATATCATTAGTGCAGTAGACAGCCCAAAGAGTAAGAAAAAGAACTGATAATGTAAACCAGATACGAAAAATCTTTAAAAAAAAGTCTGAAATTCATGCCAGAAGGATGTGATGACAAGCATCTTTTAAGTCTAAAGTAACTAGGAAACTAGGGAGGGGGATGAGAGGCAACAAGGTCAGAAGGGACAGCACAGTCCACAGTAATTGGCAACAAGGTCAGAAGGGACAGCACAGTCCACAGTAATTTTTCTAACTTAGACTTATTAAGGGCAGGAGGTTGACTGTCAGGCATGCTGTAAGCTTGTTAAATATCTTCTAAAACTGACAGAAGGGATAGCTGCAGGCTGTGGAATATCGATTTACAATAAATCATACTAATTTTACTACGAAATAGGGATTTTTTTCTGTTACCTTGGAAATAAATCTTTTTTTTTGGCTAAGGTCTCAAAAAAAGATAGCTCATCTGGATCGAAATCTGAAGTAACATTTTTCTTCAGAATCAGAATCTTCAGCTTGTAGAAAGGTCAGTGAAGAAAAACGATCTCCCCTCCACTCCCTGATTTTCTGATGGAATCAGTGTCAGAATATAGGGGAAACCTTTATTTTTTTTTTTTTATTTATTTTCCTATCTTTAAGAATAAGGGTGATGTGTAGAGCTGCAGTAACTACAGAGGGATAAAATTGATCAGTCACAGCTTGAAGTTATGGGAGAGAGTAGTAGAAGCTAGGTTAAGAAGGGAGGCGATGATTAGTGATCAGCAGTATGGTTTCATGCCAGGAAAGAGCACTACAGATGCGATGTTTGCTCTGAGAGTGTTATTGGAGAAATACAGAGAAGGTCAGAAGGAGTTGCATTGTGTCTTTGTAGACTTGGAGAAAGCATATGACAGGGTGCCTAGAGAAGAGCTGTGGTATTGTATGAGGAAGTCGGGAGTGGCAGCGAAGTATGTAAGAGTGGTACAGGATATGTACGAGGGTAGTGTGACAGTGGTGAGGACTGCAGTGGGAGTGACAGATCCATTTAAGGTGGAGGTGGGATTACATCAAGGATCAGCTCTGAGTCCTTTCTTATTTGCAGTGGTGATGGACAGGTTGACAGATGAGATCAGACAGGAGGCCCCGTGGACTATGATGTTTGCAGATGACATTGTGATCTGTAGTGAGAGTAGGAATCAGGTTGAGGAGACTCTGGAGAGGTGGAGATATGCTCTAGAGAGCAGAGGAATGAAGGTCAGCAGGGCTAAGACAGAATATATGTGTGTAAATGAGAGGGAGGGTAGAGGAATGGTGAGTATGCAGGAGTAGAGTTGGTAAAGGTGGACGAGTTTAAGTACTTGGGATCAACAGTTCAGAGTAATGGTGAATGTGGAAGAGAGGTGAAGAAGAGAGTACAGGCAGGGTGGAATGGGTGGAGAAGAGTGTCAGGAGTGATTTGTGACAGACAGGTACCAGTAAGAGTGAAAGGGAAGGTCTACAAGACAGTAGTGAGACCAGCTATGTTATATGGGTTGGAGACAGTGGCATTGACAAAAAGGCAGGAGTCAGAGCTGGATGTGGCAGAGTTAAAGATGTTAAGATTTGCACTCGGTGTGACTAGGATGGATAGGATTAGGAATCAGTATATTAGAGGGTCAGCTCATTTTGGACAGTTTGGAGACAAAGCAAGAGAGATGAGATTGCGTTGGTTTGGACATGTGCTGAGGAGGGATGATGGGTATATTGGGAAAAAGATGCTAAGGATGGAGCTGCCAGGTAAGAGGAAAAGAGGAAGGCCTAAGATAAGGTTTATGGATGTGGTGAGAGAGGACATGCAGGCGGTTGGTGTGACAGAGCAAGATGCAGAGGATAGAAAGAAATGGAAAGAGATGATCTGCTGTGGCGACCCCTAACGGGAAAAGCCGAAAGATGACGATGATGATTTGCAGTCGGTGAAGAAATAATCATTGAAAACAGAGGATTTAAAGCATTAAAGGCAGAAAGTAATTACTTAGCAAATACCAGCAAGTAGTTTTCTTTTTTCCTGGAAGACTCCCTGGAAAAGAAAGACTGACTCATGACAGGAACACTATCCTAGGGATGAGGCATCCCAGCCTAGCTAGGTGGTATAGCTTTACCTGCTCCTTCCACAGAGGCCAACAAGAGCGACTCTCCTTTGCCCAAACAGAGCAACCCTACAGCCCATAGAGGACATATCTAACTACAAATCATTAGTGGCTCTCTACGAAGCTACAACAGAGGGAGCAAGAGACATTGATGAGCTGTCCAAATACCAACTCCAGCCACAGCAGAGATCCCCATTAGTAGGTCAGGCAGTGAGGACGTCATCCTGATACTTAAATACCCGAGAGAAAATTCCTTTTCTTGTGGACGGGAGAAAAAAGAACTGTGGAGACCAGCAAATGCTCCATGGTTTAGCAGAAGATGATGCATGAAAGATGGATAGCAGCGCTGTGTCAGTCAGTAAAGCTCCTGAAAGTAAAGTTAAGGTAACAAAAAAATGAAAATCCTGTAAAGCTCCTAATACACTAAAACTGCATGCATATGCAGAAAATAAGTAGAAAAAAAACTGTACATACTTTTTTCCCAAACAAGTAGTCACAAGGTACAAAATCCCCTACCAAGCAAAGCAATCCATAAAAAAAGTACTTTTCTTAGCAAAAAAACACTAATTAACACAAAAAACTATTTCTTCAGAGAAACAGAATTATGAAAAGGTTTTCCCCAGCAGGGTACTTACCTGCCAAACCTTAAAGGATCGCTAGAAGAACATCAGTTCCACAAAACCTGAAGAGGGAGTACACTTTGGTGGCAAGAAAGCTCTGAAACGTTTGGCCCCTTACATGCTGATTTTAAGGAGCTCTTTTTGGGCCCCACAGTGGTTAGGCACATGGACAGTTTTCAAAGCTTTAAGGCACTTTCCAAACATCATATCCTTGGCATAATATAACACATAAAGCTTAAGGTACTGTAGCAGTGATCCAATGTTGAACATCTTCGGATACACTGACTTTTTTTAAACACTACACATTAATACATAATACATTTAAGTATCATCCTTAAAATCAGTTCAATTTATTATCAATGAGACATGAAATATACAGTTTTGTAATGAATTGATCATTTTAAAAAAAATAAACCTTAAAGATAAAGTCTAAAGGAGTAAAACAACCATTTTGCATAAATAAGTGTATGCATGCATGCATTACAAGTACAAATATGACTCTGTCATTGTCCATGTTGGTGTAAACGACCCGACACATACCTCCCTGGACTACACGAAAACAGACGTGGAAGAGCTCTCCAATCTTGTAGCCCAGGCAGGTATGACCCTAGCAATGAGTAGCATCCTGTCATCGCCCAAAATTATACTGCAGTACAAGGACAAAATGATGGACTTCAACAATTGGCTAAGCTTCTGGTGTCATTCTAAGGGGATCCAGTATCTGTCTGCCTAAGACGACATGGTCGGCAGACCACGATGCTTTGCACCTGTTGCCCCTGGGATTCAGGATACTGGCTAAGGCTTTTGCCACCCCTATAATGCCTTTTTTAGGGAAGGTTCAAATGACAAATTCACCAACATAACAGGAACAGGCAAGTAAAAATGAGGGTAATACTACTCAATGCTAGAAGTCTAAATCTCAAACTCATACCACACTTTTCGGCTATCTAACCTGGACCAGAACACCAAAGGCGAAGGCATGTCCATATTCATTAAGGATATCCACACCTCCAGGTTAGCTGCGCAGCATAATGCATCCAAAGTTATCCAAGTGCAACTAACTCTGGGCAAAACTGCAATCCAAATTGTAGCTTGCTACAGATCCCTCACCATGCCCCAGGATTCCCACTCCTCTTTTCTTGATATACTGGAAAATATTAGGGTTCAACCAAACACCCTAATGATGGGCGATTTCAACTACCCCACCATAAACTGGGAAACTACTCATGTACCAACCCCTTCGCTCAACAATTTCTGGAATTCATAAATTCCAATACCCTTGATCAACTTATCCCCACCCCCACAAGGGGCAACAATATCCTAGACCTAGTCATTACTAACATGAGTGACCGGTGTTCCACACCTGAAATCAACTCCTCATTGGTCCATATCAGACCATAAGCTAAACACTCTAGATATCCGCATCCCACCCCCCACCCACCATTAAGGGAACCACAGTAAAAAAATTCTCCAAAGCCAACTTCATGCTTCTTAAGACAGACGTGAAGAACTTCATGGCACCCATGCAGATGGACAATACAATTACGACTGCTGAATCCGACACAAATGCACTCTAAGCACTTACACGAGTGCATGGATCGTGCTATCCCAAGCAGAACCAAGACGATATCCTCCAAAAAAAGGAAGCCAATGTGGTGGTCCCCTGCCATAAACAAACTCTAGAAAAGAAGGAAACTGTTGCAAAAGAGAGTAAAATCCCATGAGTGGAGGAGCTCCCTGGTCAGCCTCAGTAAGAAGCTGAGATCCCTTATAAGATCCTCCAAAGCTAGCTATGAAAACAAAATTGCCACTGATTCTAAGGGCAACCACAAAGCATTCAATAGCTATTTCAAGAATCTCAATGGCATCACTCAGATTTGCTCCGAGTTACAGCACAACGGCACGAAAATTACAGACCCAACTGATATTGCCAACATCCTGGCAGATCGGTTCAGTGCTAACTTTACCCCCCCTCTAACCCCCTAAAGGGCCCCCTCTAACCCCCTAAAGGGCCCCACATCTATACAGGAAGAATGTGGAGTCCCTATAATCACATCTATGCAGCTAAAAGCTGCACTCTCTAAAACCAAAAACATAGCATCCATGGGACCGGACAACATCCCAGGCTGCGTTTTACATGAACTTCAGAACAAACTAGCTCCCCACCTAAGCACCATGTTCAGTCATAGTCTCATGTCAGGCTTTGAGCCCACTGAATGGTACACAGCAACAGTTATCCCACTCCACAAAGGGGGAGCCACCACTGATCCTGGGAACTATCACCCTATTAGCCTGACGAGCCCGGTCTGCAAGGCCATGGAACATCTCATAATGGAACTCAAACAAAGACCGTGGTAACCTCCAAACTCTGGACCCCACCCAGTTTGGGTTTCTGAAAGGCAGATCATGCTTTCTGAACCTGATCAACTTCTTTGAGGCAGTCAGCAAAGCCATAGATGAGGGTAAGGTGGTTCACACAGCCTAGCTTGACCTTGCCAAGACTTTCAACACCATCCCCCATTCTGGAATTATAGCTAAACTCACTAAACTAGGTATAAATCCCTACGTCACAAGATGGGTTGCCAACTGGCTCACTGACAGAACCCACACTAAAAGTTGCAGACTCCAAATCTGACTTCAAACCAGTGACAAGTGGAGTACCACAGGGTTCAGTCCTGGGACCTCTCCTGTTTGGTATCTGCTTCTCTGAAGTACAGGCTAACACAGAAGGCCTCTGGTTAATGAAGTTCTCAGATGACTGTGAACTAGGAGCCATGGTCAAGTCCACAAATGATGTGGACATCCCACAGAAGTGCCTCACTGAGACAGATGCCTGGTGTCAGAAGCATAGCCTCAAGCTCAATGCCAAAAAGTGCATTGTCATCCCCTTTGGTAAAAACTCTGTACCCATGAACTACCATATAAACGGCAGTCTACTTAACACCAAATGTTTGACAAGAGACCTTGGGACCCAAGTGGACAGTAGTCTCTCTTTTGAAAATCACATCACCACAGTAGTCAGGAAATCCTTCTATGTGGCACACCTCATCACAAAAGAGCTCTCATCCAGGAAAAAAGAGGTCATTGTTCCGTTCCCCTCTACTCGACACTCAGTAGACCCATTATAGAGTACAACGCCCCTTTTGGAATGCATCTCACAAGACATCTGCAGCATCTGGAAAGGCCACAGAAGTACCTCACAAAGATGATTACTGGCCTCAAACAGATGCCCTACATTGACTGTCTCAAAAAACTCCAGCTTTACTCTGTAGCATATCACCTACTCCGAGGAGATCTCTGCCTAACATATAAAGCTATGTTAATCCCAGAGCTGTTGGACATGCTATACCTTAAGAAATCAAAATCCCTCCGTGCTAAGGACCTTGTCACCACAATAAACAGGACATGCTGGAGGGATAGATTCCTGTCCCAGAGACTTCCTATACTTTGGAACAAGCTACCTATCTATGTCAAGCAAAGTTCCTCAATAGCACTCTTCAAGAAAAATCTTGAGTGGATGGGAAATAGGCAATACATCCCAGGGATCACTTCTGTGGCTCTGCTCGACAGGAGAACAGGAAATTAACTTTCTTGGGTGGCATAAGCCAGGGAACCTTGTTGGCTAGGCTTACTTAGGCACTTTGGCCGATAGCTTATGTATACGAACACTTTCATATACGGAAAAAGGTTGTTTCAATCTATTTATAAATAGAATGTTTTTAAAATTTGTTTTTGAACACAAAAGACTAAATGCAATGAGCCGTGTTTACTGCATGAACATTCATGGGTGAGAAGGAGATGCTTCAACGGTTGGAAACTGCATAACTAATTTACAGTTACGTACAGTGGATATAAAAAGTGTACACACCCCTGTTAAAAATGTCACGTTTTTATGATATAAAACAATGAGACCACTGTGACAGTCGTGCCCTGGCCCAGCAATCAAGGAGCCTCAGTCCTCACCACTAACACCAAGGAGGTCATCTCTTAGAAGAGGAAAGGATAACAAATACTCACAGTAAAGTACAATTTCTCTTAAGTGCACACAGAGATCATAGTCAGTCTGGGGCTGGTTGCTCCCTTGCTTTCCAGGTCCCCAATAAGACTCCCCACTGGCACAGCTATAGGGTTCAGATCTCAGCCTGGCTGGCAAGCTAACCTCCAAGTACCATCTCTGTCCAACCAGTGTTTTGTGTCCCTGCCCATGTAGCTGACACACCACACACACACTTTGAGAAGTATTTATACAACTTCACAGACACTCCTGGGAAAGGCTGACACAGAGTCTCTAGCTGTGCCCCTTTATCCAGACTATATGGTAGTAATTCCTGCCACCACCAGCTAATATTTATCAGCTACCCAAAGCCCCTTAAAAAGGGTGTCCAATTATTACTGTGCAATATTATTATCCAATTAGTAATGTGACTATTCAGTCTAAGGCTTTTTTAGAGTGGCCTATTACAATGAACTCTATAAATATGCAATGTACTCTAGAGCCTACTTTGTCTCTACACAAACCAGCCACAGGTAAAGGTTTTTAAAATATTTAATAAATAATTAAAACACAAGACAATACTACTACACCCCAGAGATATCTAGGAGTTCAGAGATCACACAGAAACTTAAAACAATACAGTAGGACAGGTCTGATGTCAAAGAAAAACACAATCTAACTTTCTAATCTTTAGCTATTCTTAAGAGAAAACACAGTGCTATAATCCTACTTAAAGACATATTGAGGATAAGCAGTGGGTTGATGGTCCAAGACAAATGCTTCCAGTCTCTCACTGAACAATAGTTTTTAAAACACTAAACCAGCTCTGCTAATGCCCTCCCAAATTACATCATTTTGACACTTAGGTTTTCCCAGTATTCACATTACATCATTTTGACACTTAGTCTGGAGTTCTCAGGCAAACAAACTGCATTATTTAGCAAGCTAACACCTGCTCAGGAAACTACAACAATAAAAGACATTTCACATGTATACTCTAACAATTATTTCTTAAGTTAAGACAATAGCAAGAACGTGTTCAGCCAGCCGCTTCGGCACCACTTGTTAGATAATTATAACTTCAAAGAACATTTGAAATGCTTGGCTTGGTTTTCCTTACAGCAGTTGGCAATGTTGCAACAATCTTGAAGTTCACATTTTACAGTGTTTTCTTTCATTTAAGACCACAAGCCTGTATTTTACATTTATTTATACAAATGATAGAATTATGTATCAAATTCTATTTGACTAGGCTGGCAGCCTTCGCCCATCTGTCCCCAATCTTCACAACCACAATAAATAATTTCAAAACTTTTCGCACCTTTAATGTGACCTATAACTTGTACAATTCAATTAAAAAACAAACAAATCTGTTAGGGGAAAAATATACAAAATAAACATACAATAAGCGGTTTGCATACGTGTGCACACCCTTAAACTAATACTTTGTTGAAGCACCTTTTGATTTAATTACAGCATTCAGTCTTCTTGGGTACACACGTGGCATCAATTAAATAGACTCTGATCAACCCCAAATAAAGTTCAGCTGTCCTAGTAGGATTTTCCTAACATTTACTCAGTTGCCTGCTACAGAAAAAGGCATGGTTCACAGAGAGCTTACAAAGCATCAAAGGGATCTCATTGTATCAGTCAGGAGAAGGGTACAAAAATTTTCCCCAGCATTGGATATACCATGAAACACAGTGGACAGTCATCAAAAAGTGGAGAAAATATGGAACAGCAGTGACGCTGCAAAGAACTGGACGTCCCCCCCAAAATTGATGAAAAGACAAGACAAAAACAGGTCAGAGAGGCTGCCAAGAGACCTACAGCAACATTGAAGGAGCTGTAGGAATTTCTGTCAAGTAATGTCTGTGTACTACATGTGACAACAATCTCCCGTATTCTCCATATGTCTGGACTATGGGGTAGGGTTGCAGGACAGAAGCCTTTTCTTAAATAAAAAAAACATCCAGGGCTGGCTAAAATTTGCAAAAGAATATAAG
Source organism: Protopterus annectens (assembly GCF_019279795.1). Lineage (NCBI taxonomy): Eukaryota > Metazoa > Chordata > Ceratodontiformes > Protopteridae > Protopterus > Protopterus annectens. The sequence goes on from NC_056732.1 coordinate 556,366,729, forward strand.
ACTCCCAAAAGCATGTGAGAATATGTGCTATGGTCTGATGAGACCAAGGTTGAAGTTTTTGGCCACAATTCCAAAAGGTACGTTTGGCGCAAATACACTTTGCATCACCAAAAGAACACCATCCCCATGGTGAAGCACGGTGGTGGCAGTATCATGCTTTGGGGTTGCTTTTCTTCAGCTGGAACTGGTGCTTTAGTCTAGGTGGAGGGAATTGTGAACAGTTCCAAATTCCAGTCACTTTTGACCCAAAACCTTCAGGCATCTGCTAGAAAGCTGAAGATGAAGAGGAATTTCACCTTTGAACATGACAATAACCCGAAGCATGCATCTAAATCAACAAAAGAATGGCTTCACCAGAAGAAAATTAAAGTTTTGGAATGGCACAGCCAGAGCCCAGACCTAAATCATATAGAAAATCTGTAGGGTGACTTGAAGAGGGCTGGCACAAGAGATGCCCTCGCAATCTGACAGATTTGGAGCACTCTGACAGATTTGGAGCGCTTTTGCAAGGAAGAGAAGGCAAATATTGCCAAGTCAAGTTGTGCCATGCTGATAGACTCCTACCCAAGAAGGTTGAATGCTGTAATTAAATCAAAAGGTGCTTCAACAAAGTATTAGTTTAAGGATGTGCACACTTATGCAACCAGCTTATTGTACTTTTTTTATTTTTTATATTTCTTCTCCTAACAGATTTGCTTTTCAACTGAATTGTATAGGTTACACAGTGGATATAAAAAACTGTACACACCCCTGTTAAAATGCCAGTTTGTGATATAAAAAATGAAACCACAATAAATCATTTCAAAACTTTTCCCTCCTTTAATGTGACCTATAACCTGCACAATTCAATTAAAAAACTAACAAATCTGTTAGGGGAAAAAATATAAAAAATAAAAAACGTACAATAAGGAGAGTCTAGAGACTGAGGAAAATGAGAAACTGCTATACCTGGAACCTGAGGAGGAGGAGAAGGAGAGGCAAAGGCAACATGCAAAGGAGATGGCGACTCTTCACCAGAGTAATGGAGGTAATGGGGAAGGGAGTAACCAAACCCCAGAAACACAAAAGGTCAGTCAATTTCTTCCACAATTTACAGAAGGGGATCATTTTGATAGTTTCATTCATATGTTTGAAGGGTATGTAAACAGTATAATGTTGACCAAAGGTACTGGGTATGGTTCCTGATACCCTTAGTCTATGGTAAAGCTGCATCTGTTCTTCCCAAACTGTCTGATAATGACTGCTTACATTTTAATGTTGTAAGGAATTGTTTGCAAGAATTTTTTAAGTTAACACCTGAAGTTTATAGGAAAAAGTTTTGTGAGCAAAGATGCAAGGCAGATGAAAGTGTGTGTGTGAATATGTTGCTGAACTAACAACTTATTTTCATAGGTAGGTGAGTGGATGTCAGGTCACCACTTCTGAAGGGCTGGCAGACCTTTTGGTGAGGGAACAAGCCCTTAGCACTTTGCCTGAGGACATGAGAATCTGGTTAGCTGACAGACAATGCTCTACTGCAGATGAAAACCTATACCTAGCAAGCGAGGCATCACTGCACAGGAAAGGGACACCCAGTGCTGCTCATGGGTCAAAGGGAACCCACGGTGGGCAGCCCAGACTGCCCCAACAGAGTCCACCAGTAGCAGGGGAAGCCACTAGTCCAGGTACACGTCCAGGACCTAGGGTTAAATGTTTTAAATTCAACCAGCAGGGCCATGTAGCATATAGATATACACGGAGGCAAGGTGGGGAACAAAAGGTGGGAGAGCCAGTGAGTGGGAATGACAAAATGCCAACAGTAGGTTGCCTCGAGGCAACAAGGGTACCAAACTACCACAAGAGGTTATACCCTATCTTAGTGAATGGGAAAGAGACCATGGCTAACAGACACAGCCTCTGACCTAACCATTGTGAAGCCTGCAATGGTTACAGAGGAGCACTACTTGCTTGGGCAGTCTACTCCAGTCACAGCTTTAGGAGGGACCCCATTCCAAATACCTTTGGCTAGAGTTCACCTTGACTGGTAGGGTGGAAAAGAAAGCAAGCAAATAGATGTGTCTGAGGATATCCCTGAAGATGTCCCGATAAGGAATGATTCTGATAATGCAGTACCGTATGTTCATGCAGTTACACGCAGGCAGGCTTGGAGACAAGCATGTGGGTCTGGTAGCTTGAGGAGACCCAGAAAGACCGCACACTTGCAGCCAGGACTGGTGAGGTAGTTACATCAGGGAGGGAGCTACCCTGTAGTATGAGACTGGAGGTGATCCACAGCTGCTTCTTGGTACTGATGGTCCCTTGGACAGAGTAACTGCAAGGGCAGAGGTGAGTAGTAGTACCCAGGCTGATAGTGAGGTACCGCTGTCAAAGGATACCAGAATTATTGTAGAAGGGGAGCTGGGAAGGGTTACCAGGAGAGAGATGAGACGGGCTCAGCTCTCAGACCCTACATTACAAGGCCTGAGAGAGGTAGCTAGTGAGGCATCTGATTTTCAAGGGAAAGAGGAATCAACATACTGTGACAAAGGGATACTCTACAGAGAGTGGACCCCTGAGGGAGGGCTAGAGGGTGAGAAAATACAGCAGTTGGTAGTGCCTAGAGCCTACCATCTGGCACTTCTAGCCATAGCCCATGACATTCTCTTTGCAGGTCATATGGGCATAAAATGTACAATGAGACGTATTTTGCAGAGCTTCTACTGGACTGGGATTTCCAGAGATGTAACAGGGTACTGCAGGACCTCTCAGCAGTGCCAAAAGGTAAGCAAGGCAGGAGACAAGGTGAAAGCTCCTTTGATGCCTTTGCATGGGATTGTTGAGCCATTTCAGAGGGTAGCTATGGATATTGTGGGGTCTCTGAGTACCAAGACTTCCACAGGGAAAAAGGATATCCTAGTGGTAGTAGATTATGCTACAAGATACCCTGAGGAAGTGGCCGTGTCCTCCATTGAGACAGGGTAGGTTTTCCAAAATAAATACTGACTGACACAGGTGCCAATTTCATGTAAGACCTGCTGACTTGTCTGTGGAATTACTGTGGGGTGAAGCACCTAAAGACCACCCCCCCTACCATCCCCAGACTAATGGCCTTGTTGAGAGGTTAAACTCTACACTCAAGAGAATGCTACGGGCATTTGCACACCAGTTTAATAGGGATTGGGACAAATATTTGCCCCATCTATTCCTTGCTTACAGAGAGGTTCCCCAGGAATCCACAGGTTTTTCACCCTTCGAGTTGTTGTATGGGCATAGGGTGAGGGGACCTCTAGATTTTACTCGAGATGAGTGGGAATCCCACAAGGAGTCTGTTGTGGCATATGTCCAAAACCTCAGGACAAGGCTTGGGGAACTCATGGGTTTGGTCCAGGAGAACCTGGCAGAAGCACAACAGCAGAAAAAGGTCTGGTATGATAGGAATGCTCGTGTCAGAGAGTATACTGTAGTGCAGCAGGTAATGGTTCGCATTCCTGTCAGAAATAAGCTGCAGGCAGCATGGGAGGGACCCTATAAGGTGGTACGGAAGGTCAGTGATGTTAACTACATGGTAGAACAGCAAGGCAGGAGGCAGAGCACAAATTGTACCATGTTAACATGATAAAACCTCTCCATGATAGGGTGGACCTTGTGCTGAGTATTTGCAGTGGACTGCAGGAGGAGTTTGAGGGGGATCTGGTGGCTGATCTCCTCAGTGAGTCTCAGAGTGACACCTCAGTGGAAGGGGTAGCAATGTCCCAGCAGCTATCCCCTACCCAGGTTCGAGAACTCTGAGCAGTGTTACAGGAGTTTGAGGACATGTTCACTGGGAAACCAGGGTGCACCCACCTGGTGCAGCACCATGTGGATAAAAGACTCTAAAGGCCTATTAAGCAGGCCCCTTATAGGGTGTCTGGGAGAGTCAAACAGACTCTGAGGGAGGAGATACAGGAAATGTTGGAACTAGGGGCAATTCAGGAGTCCAGCAGTCCCTGGGCCTCCCCAGTGCTGCTGGTACCAAAGAAGGATGGGAGCGCCAGGTTCTGTGTGGACTACAGGAAATTAAATGATCACAAAGAGTCAGATGCTTAACCCATACCTAGAACAGATGAAGCCCTAGAGCAGCTGGGTAGGGCTAAGTATCTTACCACCATTGATCTTACCAACGGTTACGGGCAGGTGCCCTTGACTCCCAGTGCTAGAGAGAGGTCAGCTTTTGTGACTCCTTTTGGTTTGTATGAGTTCACAAATATGCCCTTTTGGATGAAAAATGCCCCAGCGACTTTCCAGAAGCTGGGAGATCATATCCTAGCAGGTGCAGGAGATTTTGCTCTTGCTTAACTGGATGATATTGCCATCTACAGCCATTCCTGGCAAGAGTACCTTCAGCATGTCAGGGAGGTGCTGGGTAGACTACAGAGGGCAGGGTTGACCATTAAGCCCAGCAAATGTCAGGTGGGTATAGCAGAGGTCTCCTATTTGGAGGGGAGTGGTAAGATCAGGACAGAAGCGGCCAAAGTGGAAGCCATTCAGACATGGCCTGCATCGGTTACCAAAAAGCAGGTGAGGGCATTTCTAGGGACAGTAGTGTACTACAGAAAGTTTGTCCCCAATTACAGTACTGTAGCTGCTCCCCTCACAGACCTGACAAAGAAAACAGGCCAGATAAGGTAGTGTGGACTCCAGCATGTCAGCAGGCATCCCAGAAGCTTAAAGAAGCTTTGGGAGGACCCCCTGTGTTAGCCAGTCCAGGTTACAGCAAATAATTTGTTGTGCAGGTGGATGCTTCTAACCATGGCGTGGGGGCTGTACTTAGCCAAATTTCTTCAGAGGGAGAACAGCACCCAGTGGTTTATCTCAGTCATAGGCTCCAACCCAGGGAGAAATGCTATGCAGCTGTAGAAAAGGAATGTCTAGCCATAGTGTGAGCACTGCAGAAACTCCAGCCTTATCTGTATGGAAAGAAACTCACTGTAGTTACAGACTACAATCCCTTAATATGGTTACACTGAGCCAGCCAGAAAAATGGCAAGTTACTAAGGTGGAGACCAGGGTTGCAAGCATATGATATGACGGTGCAGCACCATGGGTATGGAAGAGAGCTTGGGGACAAAACCCAGATTTGTTTATAGGACAGCACCCAATATGAAAAAGCTCTTAGAAAGAGGGGCCACCAACAAGTCATTTCACGAGAACAACAAAGGTACAGTGAGATGTGGCAATTGTAAACAATGCCAATACATCAATTTGAACAAAACCATCAAACTGAATGACGTATGCCACACCACCATTACCAGCAGGAAGGGTAATTGTAGATCCAAACAGGTAGTCTACCTGGCAACATGCACCATATGCAACGCACATTACATAGGAAAAACAGAGAGACAGTTAAACAGACGTATCTACGAACATATTTACAAAATAGGTAAACAGGATTCCAAAAACGCATTATACAGACACATCTCGGAGAAGGGTAATGATCATAAATTTTTATTCTCCATTATAGATCAGGTAGAGACAGTACCCTTTGGTGGGGACTGGAAAATGAGATTGTGTTTAAGTGAGAGTAAGTGGCAGATTTTAACAGATGCTACGAGATTTCCGGGTCTCAATGATTTTATTAGCATCAAACCTTTTTTAGTTTTGGAATAACTTTTCGACACCACTTACCTTTGAATTGGAATGAACATTATTTTTTGTTTTTAATGTTTGTACTGATCACAGATATTGATTAGTGCATACATTCATTCACAAAGAGTGAAATACATATAATATTGTTCATGATTTTATTACTTGTTTTAAATTATTTTAATTTTTTACAACAATTTTTACATGTAAACATAGTTCAGTAACTAGTATTGTAGTGTGATCATATTAAGTGCTTCTTTAGAAGACAAATGTTGCACGATGTTCTGTATTTTATTATTTACAGCTATACATACATTTGCTGTACTAGCATTGATACAGGTTACATTGTTGAGGTTGTACTTGTGGCTTTAAAAATTTTGGCGGACTTTTATTCACTAATTAATTAATTAACATACTGCTACTAGCATATAAATTTAATAATTAACTTCATTGACATTGTTCTGAAGAAGACTGGGTAACAGTCGAAAGCGCTTAACTTGTAAATTGCTGTTGAATTTTATTATTATTTTTTATTAAATACATCTGGAATTAACTGTCCTGTCGTACGAGCAGTTACTCCGCTTTCTACCATCCTAACTGTTCCTGAGTTGCTGTGCTACTATATTTCGAATTTTGGTTATTCAAGGATGGCTGAAACTGTGGAGATCCCTGCTTCATTGTCGAAGGATAGCATCATTGACTTAAGAGCCGATCTCACGGCTTTGCAAGGAGAAGTTCATAAATTACTATCTTTAATTAGTGACTTGGTTGGAAATAACAAAATAGCTGCTAACAAAGAGGAAACCAACTCTTGTGCTTCTACAGACATTGTTAGAGCACATTTAGTTTCCGTACACTCAGACGAGGAAACGGAAGTTAACTCTACCTATAAGGGAACATATGCGCAGGCGCGCATTCTCAGAAACAAACCACAGGGATGTGGTAACGTTAGCACACCGGACTGCGGGTTCCCAAAAGTTTTAGCTGACACAGACGGTGTCCTAGACCTCGCACTTGGCCAGAACAAAACCGGAGTTGTATCGGAAGGCTTTAGAGTGGAAGATGTGAAAGCCTTGGATCTTTTACATACGGATGACGAAAATCTGCTAAGTGAGCATTTCGAAGGCATTGAACATGATTTTACTTTCGATTACAGTATATGCCAAAAACGTATGGAGAGACAGTATGGTGGGGCACGGCCAAAAATTCAGAGGGAAGCTAGGAACAGAAATAATTGTGCAACGGAAAAATCAGGTACTGTTTTTGACAATTTTGAGCACAAATTGACGAGCCCCACCAGAATGAAACATAGTGAGAAAAATGGTTTGGTGTTGAAAAATACTAATCACCCTAAGGAGAATGTATATAATGGTGATACAGTATTTGAACAATTTTTAGAGGACAATAGAGATTATTTTGCAAATGACAATAACCAATTGAAAGGGAAAACATGTATCAATGAAAGTAGTTACACTTCATTGAAGGAATACATACTTGAATATGGTAGAAAACTAACACATTTTAAAAATACTAAAGTTGATAGTTGCTACTTGTCTAAATGTTTAATGTTGAATATTGTACCAAAAGGCCTCAGGTTCTTCAAATTGCCTTTAGGAATAAGTTACACAAATGGGGTTATGAAGGACTTTAATGGGTTATTTGACAGATTTGGGTTCGAGTTTATGAAATTACTCATTAAATTCCAAGATGAAAAATTATGTTCAATATCAGAAGAGATAGAGCATATGAACCATTTTATCATTCATCATAAAGATTATGATTGTTACAAAGATTTGTATATGAAGCAATTTGATTACGCCGACAAAAATGTGCACAATATAGTTGAGAGAAAAAATAGAAAAATGCAGCGTGACATTGAGGCACACAACAACAATAGGGCATACATTTGGCCTAGTAATAGAGTGACAGAGGTACAGAACCTACATCATCCCAGAATGAAGGAATCAAAAAACACCTATAAGGGAGAAAATTTTCAGGGGGGAAGATACTTTCCAGCTTGGAAAGTTCAAAAGCAGTGGCACAGAACATAAGACAGGAAGACACTTTTACAATTGAAAATCCAGTCTTAATGATGGAGCTGTCCCCCACAAAGACAGAAATGGATACTTGTTCAGGGATGGATTTGACTGATTTGAATGTAAATTTGACTGGAGAATTAGGGATTATCACTAAACCTAAGATTATCACATGTGAAGGTTTTAAAGTATACAATTTTACCAACATTGAGATAGATGACACCTGTGCCAAATTATTGGGAAAAGGAATGAAATTCATTCCCATGAGAAGATGGGGAATATTGGATACCATCAAAGAGGTCAAAAAATATTGCAGAAAGTTGAATTTGGCATTAACATTTGACAAAACAAGGATGAAACAACAATGGTCAAAGGTATAGCAGGCACTGACCTGAACAAAAAAAGTTCTTTCATACCACCCTCTAACCCACATGTTCAACACTTTGAACAGTCAGTGTGCAATGACATCTATTGGACACACAATAGGACGCGTAATCAAAGGGATCAACCACGTGACAATCTCACATGTATGGAAAGAAGAACGCTACTGGATATTATGAAGAACAGAGACATCAGGGTCATGAAACCCGATAAGGGAGGGGGAGTTGTGATTTTTCCGACCGATCTGTACAACCATGAGATTCAAAACATCTTACATCACACAGGTAACTATGAGAGCATCTCATTAAACCAGGTTAACATTGGTCACAAGCGGATCGATCTCATCATTGAGGAATACCTCATAGACAATAGGATATCCAACGATACATATTCCTATATGAAGGTTGACAATCCAGTGTTAGCCAAGATGTTTGGAATTCCCAAGTTACACAAATCTATCACACAGCCCCCCTTCAGACCCATTGTGTCTGGATCCAGGTCCAAAACATACAACATTGGGAAATTGATTGATGGATGGTGTAAGAATGTATACAACAACATCCCCCATATCATCAAAGATTCCTGGAAATTTTTAGGTATACTCACTAAAGATCATTGGAATTCTGACATGATTTTTCTAACAGTAGATGTCACTGACCTTTTTTCCAGTATCCCCAAGATCGAAGGGCTGGAGTACTTTGAAAGAAGCCTTACCCGTTACTCTGAGTTCTCATGGGAAAAAGTCAGTCTCATTTGTGACATGATGTCACTTGTTTTGGACTACAACTTCATTTCCTTCCAAGGAGAATACTTTAGGCAGACCAAGGGTGTAGCTATGGGGGCATCTTGTGCCCCCATATTTGCGAACCTGGTCATGGCGGAGTGGGAACATGAACATGTGTTCAAGAGTGCATTTTTTCAAGACATCGAATTGTATGTGAGATATCTGGATGACATCTTTATTTTATGGAAGTCATCTGAAGACAGATTACTGGAATTCATGTTATACCTAAATGACACTGTGGAGTTTTTAAAATTTACCCACCAATACAGTTGCAAGGAAATTTCATTTTTGGATGTGTTGGTAAGTCACGACACTGAAGGATTCACTTCAAGTATATACAGAAAACCCACATTCTCTAATGACTATGTACACTTTAACAGTAACCATCCCCCTTACGTATTCAAAAATGTGGTCAAAGGACAAACCATCCGTGCAGCAAGAATGTCATCCAACCAACTCATCTTGGAGAAGGAACTACACATCATTAAGGGAATGTTCTTGAGCAGAGCCTACCCTGAAAGTTTGGTCAATGAGACAATCAGATATGTACAAGATGGATGGGGTAACATCTACAAACCACTATTAGGTCAATACACTCCAGATTTGAGGAAGGGGGGACATATTGATTCTTTAGGTAGAGTATGCATACTTATGTACACACCCAATTCCTATATTATCAAGGATATCTTAGAAAGGCACTGGCAAACCCTTACGACCATGGGTATGGAAGAGAGCTTGGGGACAAAACCCAGATTTGTTTATAGGACAGCACCCAATATGAAAAAGCTCTTAGAAAGAGGGGCCACCAACAAGTCATTTCACGAGAACAACAAAGGTACAGTGAGATGTGGCAATTGTAAACAATGCCAATACATCAATTTGAACAAAACCATCAAACTGAATGACGTATGCCACACCACCATTACCAGCAGGAAGGGTAATTGTAGATCCAAACAGGTAGTCTACCTGGCAACATGCACCATATGCAACGACATTACATAGGAAAACAGAGAGACAGTTAAACAGACGTATTCTGAACATATTTACAAAATAGGTAAACAGGATTCCAAAACGCATTATACAGACACATCTCGGAGAAGGGTAATGATCATAAATTTTTATTCTCCATTATAGATCAGGTAGAGACAGTACCCTTTGGTGGGGACTGGAAAATGAGATTGTGTTTAAGTGAGAGTAAGTGGCAGATTTTAACAGATGCTACGAGATTTCCGGGTCTCAATGATTTTATTAGCATCAAACCTTTTTTAGTTTTGGAATAACTTTTCGACACCACTTACCTTTGAATTGGAATGAACATTATTTTTTGTTTTTAATGTTTGTACTGATCACAGATATTGATTAGTGCATACATTCATTCACAAAGAGTGAAATACATATAATATTGTTCATGATTTTATTACTTGTTTTAAATTATTTTAATTTTTTACAACAATTTTTACATGTAAACATAGTTCAGTAACTAGTATTGTAGTGTGATCATATTAAGTGCTTCTTTAGAAGACAAATGTTGCACGATGTTCTGTATTTTATTATTTACAGCTATACATACATTTGCTGTACTAGCATTGATACAGGTTACATTGTTGAGGTTGTACTTGTGGCTTTAAAAATTTTGGCGGACTTTTATTCACTAATTAATTAATTAACATACTGCTACTAGCATATAAATATAATAATTAACTTCATTGACATTGTTCTGAAGAAGACTGGGTAACAGTCGAAAGCGCTTAACTTGTAAATTGCTGTTGAATTTTATTATTATTTTTTATTAAATACATCTGGAATTAACTGTCCTGTCGTACGAGCAGTTACTCCGCTTTCTACCATCCTAACTGTTCCTAAGTTACTAAGGTGGAGACCAGGGTTGCAAGCATATGATATGACGGTGCAGCACCACATTGGGGTTAGCAATGCCAACACAGATGGGCTCTCAAGACAGGGAATGGGGTAAGGTATTCCCAGATAGGCTCAACTCTCTCAAGCAACGTTTCTCAAGGGTCACTTGAAAAACTAGCTTGAGTTTTCGGGGGGGGGGGGTGTGAAGGCTGTCATAAGAAAAATGTATGTTATGAGTATATCAAACTACTGGTGCAGATGTGTGTGTTGAACTGTATGTTCTGTTCTGAGCTTCAAGAATGTAACCACAGTGTGTCTTTGTGTCTTTCGGCTTTTCCGGGTTAGGGGTCGCCACAGTGGAACTCCGGTCCGCTAATGATTGGCAGCAGATTTTTATGTGCTGAGTTGCCGGCCCTGAAGCACAACCTTCAACGAAGGTACTTCCATTCACGCACGTCTCCACACAGAAGATGCTCTAGCTGAGAATCAAACAGGACAACGTCTTAATGTGAGGCGGCAATGCTACCACAGCACCACCACCGCAGTCTGCTGGAAAAGGGCAGAAATGTGTATAAGCTATATACCTATGCAAACTATGTTTTGATAGCAAAGGCTGGAACATACAGAGTTAACTTGCAAACCCTCAAGAAAAGCAAAGAGTTATACGATGGTGTTTATCTCAGCTAGGAGACAGAATGTCTACAGCCAGGAGTTCTTTCTATTGTCTGGAAACAGAAATAATTACAGGTTTCAAAATGTAAAAGTGTTTAATTGTTTTAAGACTTCCAGTTCTAGGCAAACGTCTGAGAGATAAGTATTTTTGACACAGAAGTGCAAAATTTTTAAGTTTCTGCTAGCCTGGGAATTGAAGGCAGAGGCGACAAAGAATGATGTAATCTAAGATAACCCAGCAGTAATATATGACAATGACTTAAGAACTATCTCAGAGAGGGAGTCTGTGCATTTTGTACTTGTCTTTGGACCTAGAAACATTCACCCAGCATTTCTGCCCACGTGTCGCTCCATAATTAAGATTTAGATTACAGTGATTTCTCTTAGAGATAGCTAGGAACTTAGTAAGACTAGTTTAGATGTTTTCTGTATTTATGTGAGACTGTCCTGCAATGTTGTTTTAAAATATTTCCTGTGATGCTGAACTCTGTCGTCACTGTATTGAGCTATTGAGTATTATCTTGTGTTTTTATTATTTATTATTAAATATATTTAAACATTTTAATTGCGGCTGGGTTGTTTAGAAAAATTTAAGCTGTTAGAATACTTGCACATATATTTGGTGACACTGTATAGGCCACTCCTAAATAACCTTAAAAGTCTTGGTCACACTTACCATTTGAACAACAGTAACATTACACAGTAGAATTGGTCACTTTTTGTAAGGGCCTTATAGCAGCTGATAAGTAAGAGTGGTTGGTGGCAGCTGGTACTACCGTATAGTCTGGGCAGAAGGGGTCATAGCTAGTGAACCTATGCCAGCCTTCCCTAGGAGTGTCTTTGTGTTTGTATATAAATAAATCTCAAAGTGTATGACTGTCAGCTATATGGGCAGGGACACAATGCACTTGTTGGACAGAGTGTGTTCTGGAGGTTTTGGCTTGACCACTCGGCTGAGATCTGCGCCCTATAGCTGTACCAGTGGGGAGTGTTATTGGGGATGTGGAGAGAGAGAAAGAAACCAGCCCCAGACTTACTGTGATCTCTGTGTGCTCTTAAGAGTAACTGTACTTTACTGTGTGTGCACTTGTCATCCTCCTAATAAGCACGTCCCTCACTGGTGTTAGTGGAGAGGATTGAGGCTCCTTGATTACTAGGCCAGTGCAGGGCTGTCACAGTGATCATTGTAGTTCCCATGAAGTTCCTCCTTCGTAACTATTGACATGCCTAGTGTTCTTACTGTGATGTTTGGCTAGGACATTTAGGTGGTTTCTTTGCTTTATGTCCGTCAGGTGCCTTGCGATCCAAGTTTTTAACTTTGCTTGCTTAAAATGCCGGGCATTTAGTACAAGATGTCTGTAGACCAGGCCTTCTGAGTTGCAATCACTGTGGTCTTTGCTGTGGTAGACTTTGTAGGTATTGGGGAAATGGAAACTTGCTTTGTTGCTCATTAGGTAACAGTAAGAGCAGTTGGGGGAACTGCAGCTGTGGGTCCCTTTATGAAGAGCCTATTTCTCCGGGTGGCTTTTCCTTGTTCTTTCTACATAGTCCCTTATGTTTTTGTTTCATCCGATATTGAACTTAGGCCTTTTGGGATGGCTCCCCATTGGCCAAGTCCTTCTTGCCACTCAAATCTAGAATTAGCATCTTATCCCCTCCCCTATCCTTCCTGTTTGCTACACAGTCCCTCCCCCCAGCCAATGAAAAACCATACTCACTAGCCAAGCTGTCATCATTGTAGCTGAGGTTTACTGTTCTCTATTTGTATTTATATTTTTTCATGTATTTAACAAACAGGATGGATTACAGGATGCAAGAATTTGCTAATGTATGTATGTATATAAATAAAAAGAACTGTTTTAAGTTTAACATCTAATCAGCGCTCATCTGCCCGCAACTGTTTTAAGTTCTTATTTGAACTAATTTCTAGATTGGAATAAAGTATTTCTGCACTATCACTGACTAAGAAGTTTTTTCTGGGCAAACTGCATAATCGGAATTAAGGTACCTAGGTTGATTTTCAGTGAATAATGTAATTTTTTCTAACAATGTAAGTTTCACATAACTGATTATCGACTGAGTTTATTTCTTGATTTCAAGAACTTTTTCTCTGGACAAGCTTGGCATTGGCACAACTCCGACCAGCATTTTTCATTTTTTTTTTCGAGGTTTCAACTGCAAGGTCCCCACTGCAACCTCGACAGTGGCAGTGCTGCGAACCCAAAAGTGGTGCTTAAATGGTCTTTCATATCTTTTTGTTTTGTTTCTTTGGAGTCTGGAATAAAATACAGTTTTGTACCTACCATAAATGTTGATGTTCGAGTGTTCACCCTGCTGCAGTCATCACACTTGGGTTATCCTGCTGTCAGGCGGTCCCGCAGTCAGCCTGAGTTCCAAAGTACTGGTCCGGCGTCGGTTGCTGTCGCTTCTTCCCTGACGTCAGTGCGCCAGGGGTATACAAGAGGCATCCGATGCCATTTTCTTCAGTTTTTCTTGCCCCAGATGTCAGGTGCCCCCAATAGGTAGGCAAAATATATATTGCTATATAAAAATGCACATATAAAAATAAAACAATACCTTCAGGCACAAGCAAATACACCACAGAGGTTGTATAGGATAGAATGGTATAGTTTAGAATGGTATAGTTATGTCCAGCTAGTTCAGAGGGGATGGAGGGAGGGTAACCTGGACTGCAGCACGGTGAACACTCGAACATCTACATTTATGGTAGGTACAAAACTGTACTATGTTCATCGTGTTACCCTGCTGCAGTCATCACACTTGGGTTGAATCCCAAAGCTAAGGATGGGTGGTGGAGTTAAACAGGGTTAGAAGAAGCTAGTAGGCCCTGCAAAACTGCAGTGGCAAAACCAGCTCTAGTCTTAGAATATAGAGGTAAGTGATCGTGTTTGGTGAAGGTGTGCACCAAACTCATGTTGCAGCTTCCAGAATATCCTTGGTTGGCACCCCCCCCTGAGAAAGGCTGCTGATGTAGCTGTAGCCCTGGTGGAGTGGGACCTAATGTTAGCAGGTACCGGTTTCCCATGATGCGTGTAGCAGAAACGTATGCAATGTCCTATCCATTTTGAAATGGTTTGTTTTGAGATAGCTTTTCCTTGTGATCCTGCAGCATAAGCTACAAAGAGCTAGTCAGATTTTTTGAAAGCTTTAGTTTTATCCAAGTAGTAACGTAATTGCCTGTGAATGTCCAAAGAGTGCAGGAGTCTTTCTCCTTTGTTCTTGGTATTTGGGAAAAAGGTGGGCAAATGAATGGTTTGGTTTAGGGCCACACTGGATACCACCTTTGACATAAAGGAAGGGTCAAGTTCGTAGAGAGACTCTGTCTTGATGAACAATGAGGAAAGGCTCCACTGCCATTAGTGCCTGTAGCTCTGAGACTCTTCTAGCTGAAGTTATTGCTAGTAGCAGGGCAGTTTTCCATGAAAGAAATTTTAAATCAGCTGAAAAAGCTGGTTCAAAGGGCGGCAGTGTAAGCTTTTCCAGAACAAAGTTGAGATCCCAAGTAGGTGTTGGTGCTCTCCTGGGCGGTCTTATGTTCTTAGCCCCTCTGAGGTACTGTCTTAGGAGTGGATGTGAAAATAAAGGAGGATCCGTGTTGTAATGAGCTGAAATTGCTGAGGCGTGGATCTTAATAGATTAAGTCCTTTGTGCAACATCTCAGTTAAATATTGTAGAATCTGAGGAATGCTGGGATCAAGGGGATTTTGGCCTTTAGCCTGGTTCCAGGCGCAAAATCTTTTCCATTTGTCTGAATAGGTTTTCCTGGTGCTGGGCCTCCTGGCCTCCAGAATGACATCCATAACAGCTTTGGATAGAGGTGTTGGCTGGTTGTTTAGGTAATTTGCCATGCAGCCAGGTTTAAAGTCTTGAGCTGGCTGTGTAGAATCTGATTGTCTCGCTGGGTGAGCAGGTGAGGAATTTGTGGTAAAATCCATGGTAGGCCGTGGGCCATGTTCCTTAGAATTAGATACCAATGCTGGCGTGGCCAGTCTGGTGCAACGAGTATCATTTGTGGCCTCTCTAATCTGACTTTCAGCAGTACCTTTGCTAGAAGAGGTAGTGGAGGAAAGGCATACACTGTGAATGTTTTCCAACTGAATGAGAGGGTGTCCACTTTCCAAGCTTTTGGGTGGAATGTCCGTGTGCAAAATTTTTGAAGTTGGTAGTTTTGGGAGTTGGCAAACAGATCTATGTCTGGGCGTCCCCATTTCTGAGTTATCACTGCAAATACTTGTGGATCTAGTTTCCACTCGTGGAGATCCATGATGTTTCTGCTTAGGTCGTCTGCCAATGTGTTTTTCTTTCCTGGCAGGAATTGTGCTTGTAGTTGAACTTGGTAAGACAGTGCGGTGTTCCACAAGGTCATTGCTTGCCTGCATAGAGTGTATGAATGTGTGCCCCCTTGCTTGTTTATGTACCACATTACTGTGGTATTGTCCGTCTTTATTATTAGATGTCCTGGGTGTAAGAGGTCCTTGAAAGCTGTTAGGGCATTCTGTACTTCTAGCATTTCTTTTTGATTGATATGCAGATGACTTTGATCTGTAGTCCATTTGCCCTGAATGCACTGTCCTGCCATTTGTGCTCCCCAGGCATAGTCTGATGCATCTGTTGTCATAGTTTGCCTGGCTGTGGGTAAGGTGAAAGGCTGACCCTTGTTGAGGTGACATGCCTGTGCCCACCATAGAAACTCCTGTTGAAGGCAGGGAATGAGTGGTATCATTGTTTCCAAGCTGTGGCTGTGCTGAGTCCATACACTTTTCAAGTAACATTGTAATTTCCTCATATGCAGTTTTGCAAATGGTATTAGTAGTATGCAAGATGCCATGAATCCCAAGGCCTGCAGATTTTTTCTTGCAGGGAGTTGGGTCTTTGTTGCCATTATTTTGAAGTATTGAGTCAGCTGTTGTTGCTTGTCTGGCATGAGATAAGCCATCTGGGCCGTTGTATTCAAGCTGGCACCCAGAAATATTATGTTTTGTGAGGGCACTAGTTTTGATTTCTTTTTGTTTACTGTGTACCCTAGGCAACTTAGAAGGTGTTTGACAAATGCCAGATGCTTTAAAAGAATGTCCTTGCTTTCTGCTTGAATAAGGCAGTCGTCCAGGTATGGGTATATCTGAATTCCTCTTTGTCTGCAATATGCAATTACTGGTGTCAGGCATTTTGTGAAGACCCTGGGCGCAGTAGATAAGCCAAAGGGCAGTGCAGAGAATTGATAATGGGTGGAACCTGCAATGAAGCGGAGGTATCTTCTGCAATTTTGTCTGATAGGGACATGCATGTATGCCTCCTTGAGGTCCAACGTTACTAGCCAAGCATTCTTGCCCAGCATGGGAAGAAGTTGCTGTAGTGTTAGCATCTTGAATTTTGGTACTTGCAGATAGGTGTTCAGAACTGAAAGATCCAGAATGGTCTCCATGCTTTGTCCTTTCTTGGGACTAGAAAGAGTCTTGAGTAAAATCCTTGTCCTTGCTCCTTTGTAGGTACCTGTTGAATGTCTCCCATGTCCATGAGAGCTGTAATTTGTTTTTGTGCCTCTGCCCATTGATTTGGTGGCAGGTTTGGCATTCCTTTTATCCTTGGCAAGGTATGAAAGTGGAATCTGTATCCTTGTGAGACAATGTTTAGGACCCATTTGTCTTTGGTGATGATGTGCCAGTTGTCTGCAAAAAGTGCTAATTTTCCTCCCAAGGGAGCTGCCAAGAGAGATTTGCTTGGTAGTTTGAGGGTTGAGTCATTGTGTTTGTCTTCTGCTAGCTTAGGGCCTGTCTTCTCCTCCTTTCTGGGTAGCAGTGCCCCATTGGCGAGGTTTGTAAGGGCCTTGTGACTGACCTCTGCCCCTTGGGCGTCTCTATTTGCCCCTCTGTGATCTGTCAGAAGCTGGAAAGGACCATTTTTTTCTTGGCCAATTTCTGCTGAAACGAAAGGGTTGTACCTGTAAAAAAATCCTTTACCGTCTGCATAGACTTTGCCTTATCCTCCATTTTCTTTAAAACCTCTTCTGCTTTGACACCAAATAATATATCCTGCTGTAAAGGTGCATCCAATAATTTTGCTTTAACATGATCAGGTAGGGTTTTTTGTTCTTTTAACCAAGCATGTCTACTTATGACAGACCCAGTAACAGCTGCTCAACAGGAAGCTTCCAATGAATCAAATCCACATTGTAAAGTATGTTTACCCACCTGTTCAGCTGCATGCAACAGATCCTGCATTTCCTTGAATTCAGACTGTTCAGAATGTGTGCTCATTTTTTGTTTTAATTGAGACATTAGGAATTGCTGATATTTCAGCATGTGAAACTGACAATTTAATGCTCTCATAGCCAGAGTAGCTGTGGTGTATATCTTCTATCCCCATCTATCTAGGACTCTGGAATCCCCTTCAGAGGGCACAGGATTTTTAGCCATAGAAGCTTTAGTGCCTTTGGGACCCTGGGAAATTGTTTCTGGGTCAGCCACAGGGCTTTTATAAAGGAATTTGTGTGAGTCAGGTACTCTGTAGTATCTGTCTGGTTTGGCTGGAGCAGGAGGTAGAGAGTCTGGATTTAGACTAGACTCCAAGTAAACATCATCCACAATGTCTAAAACTGGAGGGATAGCAAGTGGTCTGTGCTGGGATAGTAAAAGGAACTCTCGGAGCCTTTTCTTAGAATCAGAGTAGTCCTGGCCTTCCCAGTGGAAATGTTCCCTCATGGTATGTAAAGTTTCCCCAAAGGAGTAGTCTTCAGGGGGAGATGCTGAGGGAATAGAGTCTTCAGCATCAGAGTCTTCATAAGGGGGAAAAGCGTAATCCTGTTCCTCAGAAGAATCTGAGGAAATAGAAACCTGGTCAGAGGAAGCATAATCCTCCTCTTGTCTTGGTCTTTTATCTGGAGGGGGATGGGAACCCCTGATTAGGGTAATTAAGAAGTTATGTACTCACCATAACGTTCCATCTGAGTAGGTAGCTTCATTTGTCTGTAACCTGTGGGTCTTGGATCCGTTATCGGATCCGAGCCGGAAACTTGTTTCATAGCTAATGAATCCGAGCTCCTAGCTCCTCCCCTCACCCATAATCCCCTGCCAACCCTCCATGACCTCAGATCAAGTTTGCCCCTCAATATGTACCCAAAAAGGGTATTCCAACTCACATAGATCCACTGAAGGCCAGGGGGAAGGGGGGGGGGGGTGGTTGCAGACAAATGAAGCTACTTACTCAGATGGAACGTTATGGTGAGTACATAACTCTTAATCTGAAGTAGGGACTTCATTTGTCAGCAACCTGTGGGACAGAGTCCCCAACTACCTGAATCTTGGGTGGCCATCATGGAAGGATATTGCGGAGCACCGCAGAGCCAAAGGATGCTCTCCCTCTAGAAATCACGTCCAGTTTGTAGTGGTTAATAAAGGTATGAGATGAGGTCCAAGTGGCTGCCGAACAAATATCATCCAATGGAACTCTAGATTTGAAGGCCGCAGAAGTAGAGATGGAACGAGTGGAATGTGCGCGAACTCCTTCAGGTGCGGGTCTCCCAGAAGCTTGGTACGCTAACAGGATACATTGGGAAATCCAGCGTGACAGAGAGATTTTTGATACTGCTTTCCCCAAATTAAATTTGGCAAAGGAAATGAACAGCTGGTCGGATTGCCTGTGACCAGCTGTTCTATGAGTATAAAAACGCAGCTGCCTATGATGAGTGCAGCTTGTACTCTCCTTTATTCTGATATTTAGGAAAGAAGACCGGTAAATTTATGGAATGATTTATATTGGTTTCTGATGCTATTTTGGGAAGGAATTATTCTTTTGAATAAATTTGGCCACTTTTTGTAATAGTCTTCCATATCATATGCCAGTTTCTCTTCTTGGTGTCCCTGTACATGATCTAGGTTCCCATATTGTTGTATTTCGGTAATTATTGTTTTATTATATTTAAGTATGGTACATACATGTATGGTTATGGTCATAGGAGCTCATGTTAGTACTTTGCTTATGCATTTTTATATATATGGTATTATATAGCAGTTTAACCATAAGATCAATGCATGATTTCAAGCAGTTTAAATTTTATTAACTGAAATGTGCACTATGAAAATAGATGATCATATAGAA
This sequence comes from Protopterus annectens, assembly GCF_019279795.1. NCBI lineage: Eukaryota > Metazoa > Chordata > Ceratodontiformes > Protopteridae > Protopterus > Protopterus annectens. Next base: position 556,386,175 of record NC_056732.1, read on the forward strand.
TATGAATATGAACATGCATTTAATATACATACTGGTGTTATGTTTTAGCTTTATGCATCTTTAACATCCTTGAATTTTGATAAAATTGATAACTATTTCATTTGATATTCATCATTAGCTTGTAGATGCTAGGCATTTGTAAATATGTTTTATATTGTTTATATATTTTTAAAAAAGTTTCTGAACATGACCACGCAAATAGCGGAACATTTTTAATCTAATTTTATGATGGATTACCATTTTTTAGGAAGTATGGTTTCTTCATTGCTTAGTTAATACACTTTATGGTCAAGTAGTAAACAGTGATTTTTGGCACTGATATTAAAGGTTAATACCTTATATTAAGGCCTTTAACTAGTACGTCTGTTTATGATAACTGATCTAACAGACGCTATTCTTCAGTCCGCAGTAATATGCAGATTGACGAATCTTACCATTCAAATTTATGAATAATATGCAGAGAAATCTCATCCCTGAAAGTGTGTTTAACTCATGATATATATACTTTGTTATTTTTATAATCTTATTAGTGATTAACTTTAAAAAGCAGATTGACAATGAACTTATATGCCTGAGTATGGGCGTTGTAAACTATTAAGAACTTGTTTCTTTAAACCATAGAACGACTATCGTCTTAATTGTATGATTACTGCTTTACTAATTGTTTAATTGATACTTGTTCCTGTATATAAGAGAAAGGTTTTTTCTGTCTAATTGTAACCTGATGAAGCGCATCTGTGTGTGCGTGAAAGCGCTCGTTCTACATTAAAATGTTTTTACTTTTCATGGTGGTTCTTTGCAGTATTTACTTATCTCTATTTTGGGAAGGAAGGAGGGATTGGTCCTGAGGTACACTCTGTCCGGATGAAAGATCAAATAAGGAGGTTTCACAGAAAGAGCTTGAAGCTCCGAAACTCTTTTCGCTGAAGTAATGGCTACAAGGAATGCTGTTTTCCAGGACAAGTATTTGAGATCTACTGAGGCAGCAGGTTCAAAAGGTGGAGCAGTCAGGGCTTGAAGAACTAGTGAAAGATCCCAAGGTGGTACGGCTTCTTTTATAGGGGGTCTAAGCAAAAAGGTGCCCTTGAGAAAGGTTTTACACAATTTGGCCGACATCAAGGGCCCTGTGTCATGTCCCACATGGTAATGGGAGATGGCAGCCAATTGCACTTTGACAGTTGAGCAACTAGCGCCTTCCTGAAAAAGTTCGGTTAGGAAGTCTAATATGGATGGAAGAGGAGCCGTAAAGGGATCTAGATTATGATGCTCCACCCAGACGGAGAAACGTTTCCATTTACTGCGGTACACTTTCCTGGTGGAGGGCTTATGCGCTGCCCCAAGGATGGCTTTGACTGGTGAAGAGATACCGGGAGTCCTAACTAGGAGTGGAACTGGAGCAACCAAGCCGTCAGCTTCAGATTGTCCAGATTTGGGGTCGGTAAGTCCGACAGATGGGAGATTAGATCCGGACTGGGATCCAGAATCCAAGGGGGATTCACAAGGTGAGACCACAGGTAAGGGAACCAAATTTGCCAAGGCCAGAATGGGGCAATGAGGATCATCCTGCTCCCCAACCGCGAGGCTTTCTGTAAGAGCTGCAGCATCAGGGGTAGAGGAGGATAGGCATAAAGTAGACCGGGTGGCCAAGCATGCACCAGAGCGTCTCTTGGGGTTTCCCCTGGAGGGGGAATCAGAGCGAAGAAATTGCTGCATTTGGTGTTTGAGGGAGAGGCAAAAAGATCGCAGCAGGGTTGCCCCCATATTGCGAATATCTGCTTCGCTACTAGTGGGTTGAGAGACCACTCGTATGGGATAAGAAGGGTGCGGCTGAGTTTGTCCGCTAGGATGTTGGCCCGCCCCGGAATGTGCGTTGCAATCAGAAAGTGGTTGGTGGAAATCGCCCATTCCCACACTCTCATGGCTTCGCGGCATAGAGGGTAAGACCTGGTTCCCCCCTGTTTGTTGATGCACCAGACAACCGACATGTTGTCCGACTGAATTGCAATCGTTCCCATGGGGAGGAGATTCTGAAGTGCTTGCAACGCGTACAGCACCGCTCTCATCTCCAGAACGTTGATATGCAGGGAGGTCTCTATATCGTTCCACGTGCCTTGGACGGTCCTGCCTGAATAATGCCCCCCCCACCCGAGGCGGGAGGCATCCGTGGTCACCGTGGCGAGAGGGGGAGAGGTGCAGAAGGGTCGGCCCGTATGGAGGTCCGGAGCATGGAGCCACCATAATAGAGCCCTCCAGCAAGCCTTGCTGATAGCAATGGGGTGATGGAGAGGAAAAGACAGAAAGGACAATTGTACTAGAAGGGTCCACTGCAGTATCCACATGTTCAGACGGGCACATGGAAGGAGCGTTATCGCTGCCGCCATGGAGCCCAGCGCCTTCAGGACCAATTCTGCCGGTGGGGTCTCTGATTGGAGGATGGCCCGCACATGAAGTTGCAAATTCCGTAGTCGTTCCGACGTCAGGAAGGCTCGTAGGTCTCTGGTGTCTATTCTGGCTCCTATGAATTCTATGACTTGTGTCAGGGCCAGAAAGGATTTGTCGGCATTGATGGTGATGCCTAACTGTGGGGCTAGGCGGAGAAAGAAATCTCTGGCTGAGCAAAGTAGATGCCTTGTTGGGGCGGTCAGGAGCCAGTCCAGGTACGGAAAGACCTGTATTCCTTGGAGTCTCTGGTGGGCTGCAATCACTGCTAATACCTTGGTGAACACCCTGGGGGCTGTGGTGAGGCCAAAGGGAAGGACCCTGAACTGGTAGTGACTGGCTCCCAGCCGGAAGCGGAGGAACCTCCTGGATCGTCTGTCCATTAGAATGTGGTAGTACGCATCCTTGAGGTCTATAGAGCACATCCAATCGTTCTCCCTTAGAAGGGGAAGAATAGATTGAAGAGTGACCATTCAGAATTTTTCCTTGGTTACCGACAGGTTCAAACGGGACAGGTCTAGAATCGGTCTCAAGTCCCCTGTCTTTTTTGGCACCAAAAAGAACCTGGAGTAGAACCCTAATCCGAGCTGGTCTTGGGGGACGGGCTGGATGGCTCTTTTTCTTAGCAGCTGCTGAATCTCTGCGGCTGCAGCCTCCCTCTGATCGGGTGGGTATATCGGGGAGGTTCTTGAATTTGGGGACATGAAGTAATGGGATTTTGTATCCTCTGGATATAATTCGAAGATCCCAGCGGTCTGTCGTGAGACTCCCATGCCGCTAGGTGCTCCGAGAAGCGCCCCCGACTGCCTCCAGAGTGGAGCAGTCGGGCAACCCTTCAGGGCTGCTGCGTGGGCCGGTCAGAGAAAGGTTCTCTGGACCCAAAGTTCCTCGGAGCCCCTCTGCCCCTGGGGCGGCGTCCTCCCTGTCCTCCTCTGCCACGGAAGGACTGGTTGTCCGGAGCGGGTTGGGAATGTTGCGATTTCCGGAACCACATCTTCTTCTGACCCTTTTGGTTCTTTGAAAAGGACCACTGGGGAGCAGAGAAGCGGACTCTGACGGCAGACAACGTCTTCCCGTCCTTCTCGCTCTGGACAAGAGTCTCGCGAACCGTTTTGCCAAACAGGGCAGAACCATCGAAAGGGGCGTTCGCAAAGGACGCTTTAAAGGGCTCCGCAAAGTCACAATGACGGAGCCAGGCCTGACGTCTCATGACCAGGCCCACTCCGCTAGCTCTAGCGGCTCCCTTGGTGGCGTGGGACAATAGCCACATAGAGGTATTTGAAATGGATCTCAGAGTGGCCATTCGGGTGGAGTACAATTGTTTGTCCTCCACTGACATGGACTCAGGGGGGGAGGCACCGTATTCTTTGATAAGACCCTGCTGCATCCTGATGACATGTGCCATATAGTTCAGAGACCTTACCGAAAATGTCGCTGAACTAAAAACTCGCTTCCCTAAGCGGTCCATCGAGCGGGACTCCTTGCTCGGTGGATGCAGTGAGGGGCTCTCCTGAGCTAGTTCCCTCTTCGTGGCTGCCACCGTCAACATGGCATCTACGGGGGGACCCTTGCTCCAGTGTGACCGGTCTGCGGGGGGGCTTAGTATCCTGTCCGGGCGTTTGGGTATTGTCTCCATGGTGTCTGGGTCCTTCCACGCCCTGGTGGTAATAAGGTCCACCAAGGGGTCGGCCGGAGGGGACACCCAAGAGGTAGACGGGCCTGCTTCGAATGCCTCCAGAAACACGGACTCGTCGGAGGAAGCCTTGGGGGCAGACCACCCACCTCTGATCCTCAGCATCTCCAAGATATCTCCAAAGGAGACATCCTTAGGGGGTGATCTTGGGGAGCCTTCCCCCTCATCCAAGTCCATGTCCTCAGTTAAGGACTCAGGGGAGTCCACGTGCCTCCTCTTGCACTTGTGCTTGCGGGGCACTTCCTCGGGGGGGCTGTCCGAGGAGGTCTCGCCAGCAACATCCTGTTCCAATGGAACAACCTGGGACATTGAAGCAGGCTGTCCCTGAGGCTGGGTGATGGAAGCCTGGCCCTGCAGAGAGGGAGTGCAGGGTGGAGCTGAGACAAGGGCCGGGGGTCCGGATGCTCTCGACAGAGCCCTCTCCACTACATCGAAGGCCGAGGGGGAACCGCTCTCCCTGGGCTCCAAGAGCCGGCTCCCACTCGGATCCGATGAAGGGATCGGAACCAGCGCCAAGACCATCGGATCCGAAGGACCAGTGCGCTCCAACCTGGACGGAGCCGAAGGCACACTGAATCCCTCGGATCCGAAGCTCGGGCCACGGCTCCGAGAGGTCGGATCCGACAGACTCGAGGGCAGGGTCGTATCCGAAGTACCAAGTACTGTCGGCGCCGACCCACCCCCGGCTCCGACGCTGCTCGGCTCCGAACCCGGGTACCGGTCGGAGAAGGAGCAATTGGAGCAAAAAAGGGTGTCGAGCCCCTCCCATCTGCAGCTGGGCCTGGATAAATCTTCACATCATCCGGTCCAAGTCTGCATCTGACATGCTGAAAGTTGATCTCGACGAGGCCACCGAGGCAGGTCTGGAATGCCGCCTCGATGACCTCGATGGAGATCGGGCCTCCTCCGCCTCGGGCCCTGGGGAGAAGCAAGGAGATCGGAGCCGAGGAGGAGGAGACCTAGAAGCAGTGGAGGGAGAAGCCTGCTTAGCTGGCGGGGCCGAAGCGGAGGCCTCGGCCCGCCGTTTGTGGTGCTTCTCCCTCCATTCCTCCCTCCTAGCCTCCCTGTCCTCCGGTGCTTTAGCAGGAGTTTGAGTCCCGGCCGAAGGAAGGGGGGCAGGAGTGGCAATGACCACAGCCTGTGGTAGTGCCACGGGAGCAGCGGAGGCCGGAGCAGAGTCCGGGGGCAAAAGTCCCGCCAGGACCAGCTTCGACCTCCGCTCTTTCAGTGCCCTGGGGTTGAACGCTGCACAAATGGTACAGCCTGAGGTGAGGTGTTCAACCCCAAGGCACCGAATGCACCGAGTGTGGCCATCAGCCAGGGAGAGCTTATGGCCACACTCAGTACATTTAGAAAAAATGGCTTTTGGGGCCTCAGCCATACTTTAAAGAAAAGGGAGTGCTACACAAACACACAGGCCCCAAAAACACACACACACACACTCACTAACGACCAGCGAAGGGAGGGAAAACTATGTAAACAAATAAATATTACAGTGAACCTAACTCTTACACACTTTTTTAAATTTAAAGTTGAGAAAAGTTGACTAAAAAAACAGACTTAACTGACGATTTCACTAGAGCTCAAAGGAATCCAGCCATCCACAAGCGCAGCAAACTAAATCTGAGGTCATGGAGGGTTGGCAGGGGATTATGGATGAGGGGAGGAGCTAGGAGCTCGGATCCACTAACCTTGAAACAAGTTGCCGGCTCGGATCCGATATCGGATCCAAGACCCACAGGTTGCTGACAAATTAAGTCCCTACTTCAGATCAAATCTTCAGCCATCTTAAGCATCTGTTTCTTAGGCATGAGGCCTTGAACTGGAGACTGATGTACAGTCTTTTTTGGTTTTAAAGGAGTTTTAAGCTTAGCATAAGATTTAATGGTGAGTGTTAGTCTGTCTGAAGACACCTTCTGCAACCGAAGGTGTTTCTACTGCACCGGGATCTCCTTCTGCTCCGGTGTCGGAAGGGCCTAATGAAGATGGCTGCAACGGCCTAGTACACTCCGCTTGAGAATCTGAAGCTGTCTGGGGTTCCAATTCTGCAGTCGTCAGGGGCTGCGTAGGTGCCTCACTGAAAACCGGAGAACCAGAGACAGGCCCAGCAGAGGCCTCGGAGTCCGGCTTGTTCCTAGGCTGCCTGTCCTTATCCTTGCATTTTTTATGCATGCCGGCCATCGGCTGCTCCGACGGCATGATATAATTAAATTTCCTACCAAAGTAATGTCGTGCGAAGTCAAAACGGCGTTTGATAGTTCGTTTATTAAATCTAGCACAAAACCGACAACCTGTGACGTCGTGGTCTGGGCCTAGGCAAGGAATACAAAAAGAATGGAAGTCCTTATGAGGTATTTGCTTCCCACAAGAAATGCAATTGTTAACTTTTTCTGACATCGGACTGAGGCAAGAAAAGGTTCCCCAACAGGGTACTTAGCTTTATTGAAGACTTCGGACTGAAATTCGAATAAAAAATCTCAGGTGTCGGCCGACTGGCACTTGCGAACTGCTTCTGCTTCGGGCACCGGGCGGCAAGAAATACTGAAGAAAATGGCGTCGGATGCCTCTTGTATACCCCTGGCGCACTGACATCAGGGAAGAAGCAACAGCAACTGACGCCGGACCAAGACTTTGGAACTCAGGCCGACTGCGGGACTGCCTGATGGCAGGATAACCCAAGTGTGATGACTGCAACAGGGTAACACGATGAACATCTGAGTGGGCAGAAAAGGGGAAATAATTTTCACTGCGCACTCTGCTGTACGGCTTCTACAGACTGAAATGGTTGTTGGATCCAAGGACTTAGGATCCAAAAAAGTAGCAGATGGTAAGGGAAAATGGCACTAGGAGCCGATCCTTTTGGATCCAATGAGCCCTAACTCGCTAGCACAAACGTTCCTTGACTTTGTTAACTCAAACACCTTGGAACAAATTGTTCAAATCCCAACAAAAGGAACAAATATACTAGATCTAATCCTCACTAATATGACAAACACATGCACCAATGCAACTGTCAGACCCTCATTAGTCAAATCTGATCACAAATCAGTCGCCTTCGAACTGGTACCAACACCAGAACTCATAAAAGGGTGAAGTCAGACTAAAAAACTTCAATAATGCAAACTATATCTTCCTAGGGGAAGGTATAAATTTCTTCCAAGCCCCACCCCAAGCTGGAAGTGGTAACTACACCAAAGCTTAACTAACAATTCCAAAACTGAAGAAAAACCAGCAGGTGTAAAACTCCAAAGGTTTATTAGGAAATGTAAAAGTAAAGCGCTTTTCGTCTCCCTTAGTAGGAAGAAGTCTTTTTACACCAAAGCTTACACTAAAGCCCTGTACAATCACTTGCATACGTGTACAGACACAGCTGTTCCAGAGCAAATCAAAGCCAGAGCCCCAAGTAAAAACAAGCCGCCCTGATGGACATCCAACATCAACAAACTTTATAACAAATGCAAAATTTTGCTGTCTACGAAAACTAAGGGGAGGTCCCAACAATGGAAAAGCACCATCCTCAGCCTCAACAGGAAAATAAGATATGTCAAACCCTCTAAGGGTAACTTTGAGAAAAATTAAGCAATCTCAGCCAAGGATAACCATAAGACCTTTTACAGCTATGTACACAGCCTAGGACTCAAGCAAGTGCCAAACTAGTGGCTAAAGGTATCACACACATTGATCCCACAGAGACAGCAAACCTACTAGGGGACAGATCTGGAGAAAATTTCACTCCCTTATCCCCTCCAAACTTATCACAATCCATGCCTCCCCAATTTCCCACCCTACCTATCTGAAGAACAGGTCATTAAAGCCTTGTCTAAGGCAAAAACACAGCCTCTATGGAACCAGACGGCATCCCAGGCTGTCTTCTAAACAAACTAAAACATGAACTAGCATCATCATTAAGCACCCTATTCAACCACAGGCTTTGTTCCTGTGGAATGAAGAACAGTAACAGTAATTCCCCTTCCGAAAGGTGGCTTAGCAACAGACCCGGGGAATTATAGACCCATAAGTCTGACCAGCCTTATCTGTAACACCATGGAACGTATCATCATGGACCTCATAAATAAAGACATAGGCAACCTCCTAACCCTGAATCCAACCCAATTCGGCTTCATCAAGGGCAGATCCTGATGGATTTTTTTCAAAAAAATGCGACCATGGCAAATCTATGCACACAGCATACCTCGACTGGACAAAGGCCTTTGACACAATCACACACTCCGGTATTACCGATAAACTTAAACTGAATGTAAACCTCTTTGTTGTACAATGGGTTGCCAACTGGCTCCCAAACCAGTCGCACACTATCAAAGTGAGTGACTCCACATCAACCAGCAGACCTGTGCAGAGAAATAACAATATCCATTCACATTATTAAATTAGCAACAATACCCCATGTACCTACAAAGTGCGACCTTAACTTTGACCACCATGTGTCCACTGTAGTAAGGAAGGCTTTCTACGTAGCACACGTGATTAGCAAAGGAGGTTATAACCCCTCTATACTTGTCATTAATCAGACCCATAATTGAGTATAAGCCTCCTTTTGGCATGTACCATACAAACCACCTGCAGCAAGTGGTGAGATCTCAGAGGTTTCTAACTAAGAAGATCAAAGGACTTCAGCACGTACCTTACACAGACCGAGTGAAATCCCTATCATTATACTCAGTATCGTATAGATTTCGTAGGGGAGACAGAGCAATCTCCAATCCAAACCTAAGAATTTGCTGCATATCCGTAAATCAAACAGGACTAGAGCTACCCATTTCAGGGACCTAAATATGGCCTGCAACTTAAATAGGATGTGTTGGAGGGACAGATTAGTCTCCTAGTGACTACCTCGTCTTTGGAATAGACTGCCAGTTCATGTGAAGCAGAGCACCACTATGACACTGTTCAAAACATGGTCAAGTGGATGGGTCACTGTAAATTCTTACCAGGGATAGCACCCACAACCCTTCTGGACATGGGCAGTCACTATTAAATACAATCATGTGTACTGACTAGAGTATCTATGGTATTACACGGAGATGAAATGGCTAGGCTTAAAATGACCTCCTGGTCAATAGCCTAGTAACCTCCAATGATCCTATGAAGGCTTTGGATCTGAGGAAGGCCAAAGAGGTTCTGAAGTCAAATCCAAAATTTTCCCGATTTTCTCCAGCAGCTCCAAGGAAGCCCCTGGGGACTGTGTAGAAGATATCTTCCAGACATCCAAAGAAACAGATTTGGATGTTTTGGAGGTGGTTTGAGCCCTAGAAGAAGCAGGAAGTAAACCTTTAAGAATGAGCTTATTACACCTGTCTGATAATGCTCTAGAATTAAAGGTAGCTCAAATGAAACAGGGTGTGTTAAGATGATCCAATCCTAGACAATAAACTCACTTCCTGTGGGCATCTGAGTCATCTGAGTTTGCCCACAAAAGTGCACTTTTTAAATCCAGCTGGTTTCTCTGACAGGGTTAAAAGGAGAGTACCTCAAAGTTAAGGGAAGAAACAACCACAACAGCAATAAGAATAATACCAACAACTTTTTTTTTTTTTTTGGAAACTACCAAACCAAAAAAAAGTGATATTTGGCCCAAAAACAGTCTAAGAAAGGACAGAAAGGGAGAAAAAAATACCAGCTATGGTATTCAAGAAAAATACCTAAAAGAAAAGAAAAATAAATTACCAACAACGGTACAAAGACTACTCATTAAGTGAGTAGAGTCTAGAGAAAAAAGGTGCAGGAAAATCCTAATGCCAGCGACCACTAAGAGGGAGGATACAGAAAGAAAACTAACAAGTTTTAAGAAGAACTATATCAATTAATTGTTAACTATTAGCAGAAAAAAAACTGCTTACTATGCTCAAGAGTGGAACCTACGTCTACCCATGGTGGCAGAAAATGAGATCTGAGGCAATGGGGATGGAGTACAGCATTATGGGTAGAGGAAGGAGGATCCGGAATTTAGTTTATGCGGTCAAGTCAGATCCGAGCCCATTAGTGAGGAAGAATGAAAAAGACAGCATCAGCTTTACTTTCTTTTTAAATCTTAATACATCTTTATAAACTCTTTCAGACTATTTCTTAATTGCCTAGACTATTCCTTAACCATTTCCTACATATTTAATGTGCTGCCTGTCATAAATACTTTAGCTTCTTATTTAAAATAATGAAGGTTTAAAATTCATCTCTACTAACCTTGTTTCTATTTTATTAACTCTAAACTTTCCAAACTCATCCAAAAATTGAATAAATGACATACGGCCTGCTCCAAATATATTAAGTATATCAAAATGTCATCAGCAAACAAAGAAGTTATTGCTTCTTATGCATACCTATCAAATATTCCTGTAAATCTGAACACCTTATTGCTGATTAGGTTCCTTGGTTCATAGGTGTTTACTAGGCTAATGACCACAAGGGCCTTTTTTAAGCCTAGCCATGCATTTCAAATCTCTGACAAGTTCTCATAACCTTGATAAGTGTAAACAAGGGCTTGGGAGCTGAACCATTTACAGGCTTGCCTGTGTTCATTAGAGACACAGGTGAGAAACCAGTGATTAATTTATTGTTCACATCCAAATGTCCAAGTAAACTGAAATGGGTTAGGGAGGAACTCTGCTTCATGTGGATGGGGAGCCTGTTCCAGAGAAGGGGTAGTCCACAAGATACATACCTGCCTTTCCAGCAGGTTCTGTTTATATCACAGGTAAGGTTTAAGTATTTAGAACAGATAATTCTGCTGCTGCTTGTTTTGCAGACATGCAACAGGTTCATCAGGGTGGGGTCTGACAATACCTTGGCCAGGCATAGATCTCCCTTCAACAAACTGTAGGAGACACAATGCAGGGTTAGGGCCTTGAGGCAGTCTGCATAGGACATGTTACCTATGCCCTGTATTCTTTTTAGTGAGGAACCTCTGTGGACATTCCATTTGTTGGACATACCTGATTAGATACATACCAAAAGGGGCATTGTACTCAATGATAGGTCTGATGAATGCTGAGTACAGTGAACAATGACTTCCTTGAACCTAGATGCCATAACTTTGTTCATATGTTGCACAACACAGAATGCTTTCCTCACTACTGTAGACATGTGATGGTCAAAGGCCTGATTACAGTTTATGTGTGTCCCAAGTCCTTGACTACAGGGCTAAATCTTAGGGGTGTGTTATCAATATGACAGTTACCAGGGGTGGATGACTTCCCAACGGATACTGTTATGCATTTCTTGACATATTGTTTTAGTCCATGGCTCTGACACCAGTTATTTATCTGTGTCAGCCCCTCCTGGAGAACATTTGTGTTGGTGGAGGATTCGATGACTTCTCCTAATTTGCAATCATCTGCAAATTTACTCAGCCAGAGGCCACTGACATTGACTCTGACTTCAGAGAAGTAAATGCTAAAAGGGAGTGGTTCCAGGACTATTCCCTGAGGGACTCCGCTTCTGATGGTCCTCTTTGTAGAGGTAGACTCCTGGGTCTTGTCTGTGAGCCAGCTGGCTATTCAATGGGTGACATAAGGGTTGACATCTAACCCTATGGGTTTGCCAATGCAGGAGTGGGTTACTGTTTTAAATGCCTCAGCCAGGTCAAGGTAGGCAGTGTGAACCATTTTCATCATCCATTGCTTTGGTTTCCTTCTCAAAGAAGTCCACCAGGATGAACAGGCATAGCCTTCCCTTGATGAAACCAAAGTGGTTTGGGTCCATTGCCTGGAGGTTTACTATGTCATTAGTGATCATTTCTATGATAACTCTGGCTCTATCAGATAATTCTGATTCTATGAGTTTAATGTGTAGAACAAGCAGAACAGGTAAGAATGGGCATATTTCCCTTAATTTAAAAGAATAAAAAAATTCCTGCATGAACTTTCATTCTAGCTACAGAAGCCACATAAACAGCTGGTATTAGTTAAACAAAAAAGTAAGTAAATTTGAATGACTACAGCAACATGGTTAAATAAACCATTAAACTGGGAAGCACAGTGTTGAAGTGGTTAAGATTTCTGCCTCATAGCACCAAAGCCTGGGGGGAGTCAAACCCGACCTCCAGTAAATCTACATCAAGTTTGTGCATTTTCCCTGTAATTTAAGTTTTCTCTGGGTGCTCCAGCTTCCTCCCAGCTCTCCCCAAACTATACAAGCAAACTGGCTACTCTAAACTGTCCCTGTATATATCCCTATATATACATACATATAACATTTACCACTGCACTTGTGGGTTGTATTGAGGCTGAAGAGAGTCCATACGGACAAGTTCACTTTCCTGGTGAACAGATGACTATTTAAAAATAAAATTTAAACTCTATTAAAAAGACCTTCTCCCCATCAAGACTCACAATCCTTAAGTTGTCTTGCTTTGCTTGTGCAACTTCAACAACCCAATTTAACAATATTGTAAAAAGTATTTTTCCCTCCCAACAAATTCACAATGATCAGCTGGAATCATCTTTGTCATCTGTCTTTGCAACCTCTACTATAATAGACAGGAAATGAAAGTTATGCACTTAACATGGCACTAGATCTGTGTTGTCTTCTTCCATAAGTCTCTACAGATTGGTATATCAAATCTGAGGCTGGCAATTAGACTTTTGCTTCCAATGCTCAAGCTCCTTCCCTTTCCCATAATGCACCGCTGCCCCAACAGCCTTTAGATCACGTTTACCCCATAAGGCATGACTACAATTCCTAAGTAGGAAACCCTTATAACTAAAACTACTGTAACCACAAATGGCAATCTAAAAGGACTGCAACCTAACAAGGCTCCATTAAAGTTCAGTGGCAAAAGCCACACATAAGTGACAATTTCAATGGGGAACGTTGGGAGGGAATGTTAAGACATACAGAAGGCTGCAACATAAATCTAGTGTTATAGGAAGTACATAAGTTTCTCATCTGATGTCTTTTACACCTGCCTCAACAGATGGGATAGACTCCCCACTAAATTAACATCCTATAGAAGGATATTCCTGAGAAAGGCAGAACCAAATGAAGCTCTGGACTTGGACTGCAGGTTGAACTTCTCATCATCGTCATCTTTCGGCTTTTCCCGTTAGGGGGTCGCCACAGCAGATCATCTCTTTCCATTTCTTCCTATCCTCTGCATCTTGCTCTGTCACACCAACCACCTGCATGTCCTCTCTCACCACGTCCATAAACCTCATCTTAGGCCTTCCTCTTTTCCTCTTACCTGGCAGCTCCATCCTTAGTATCTTTTTCCCAATATACCCATCATCCCTCCTCAGCACATGTCCAAACCAACGCAATCTCGTCTCTCTTACTTTGTCTCCAAACTGTCCAACATGAGCTGACCCGCTAATATACTGATTCCTAATCCTATCCATCCTAGTCACACAGAGTGCAAATCTTAACATCTTTAACTCTGCCACATCCAGCTCTGACTCCTGCCTTTTTGTCAATGCCACTGTCTCCAATCCATATAACATAGCTGGTCTCACTACCATCTTGTAGACCTTCCCTTTCACTCTTACTGGTACTTGTCTGTCACAAATCACTCCTGACATTCTTCTCCACCCATTCCACCCTGCCTGTACTCTCTTCTTCACCTCTCTTCCACATTCACCATTACTCTGAACTGTTGATCCCAAGTACTTAAACTCTTCCACCTTTACCAAATCTACTCCCTGCATCCTCACCATTCCTCTACCCTCCCTCTCATTTACACACATATATTCTGTCTTAGCCCTGCTGACCTTCATTCCTCTGCTCTCTAGAGCATATCTCCACCTCTCCAGAGTCTCCTCGACCTGATTCCTACTCTCACTACAGATCACAATGTCATCTGCAAACATCATAGCCCACGGGGCCTCTTGTCTGATCTCATCTGTCAATCTGTCCATCACCACTGCAAATAAGAAAGGACTCAGAGCTGATCCTTGATGTAATCCCACCTCCACCTTAAACGGATCTGTCACTCCCAATGCAGTCCTCACCACTGTCACACTACCCTTGTACATATCCTGTACCACTCTTACATACTTCTCTGCCACTCCGACTTCCTCATACAATACCACAACTCTTCTCTAGGCACCCTGTCATATGCTTTCTCCAAGTCTACAAAGACACAATGCAACTCCTTCTGACCTTCTCTGTATTTCTCCAATAACACTCTCAGAGCAAACATCGCATCTGTAGTGCTCTTTCCTGGCATGAAACCATACTGCTGATCACTAATCATCACCTCCCTTCTTAACCTAGCTTCTACTACTCTTTCCCATAACTTCAAGCTGTGACTGATCAATTTTATCCCTCTGTAGTTACTGCAGCTCTGCACATCACACTTATTCTTAAAGACAGGTACCAAAACACTTTCTCCACTCCTCAGGCATCCTCTGACTTTCCAAAATTTCATTAAACAATCTAGTTAAAAATTCCACTGCCATTTCTCCTAAGCACCTCCATGCTTTCATTGGTATGTCATCTGGGCCAACAGCCTTTCCATTCTTCATCCTCTTCATAGCTGTCCTTACTTCCTCCTTGCTAATCTGTTTCACTTCCTGATTCACTATCCCCACATCATCCAACCTTCTCTCTCATTCATCAGCTTCTCAAAATACTCTTTCCATCTACTTAACACACTCTCCTCTCTTGTGAGTACCTTTCCCTCACTATCCTTTATCACCCTTACTTGCTGCACATCTTTCCCAGCTCTGTCCCTCTGTCTAGCCAATCAGTACAGGTCCTTTTCTCCCTCTTTAGTGTCCAATCTCTCATACAACTCTCCATACGCCTTATCCTTAGCTTTCGCCCCCTCTCTCTTTGCCATGCGCCTCATCTCCTTATACTCATGTCTACTTTCTTCATCTCTTTGACAATCCCACTTCTTCACCAGCCTCTTCCTCTGTATACTCTCCTGTACTCCCTCATTCCACCACCAGGTCTCCTTGTCCTCCTTCCTCTGTCCAGATGTCACACCAAGCACCTTTCTAGCAGTCTCCCTTACTAGTTCTGCTGTAGTTACCCAGCTATTCGCTAACTCTCCACTGCCTCCCAGTGCCTGTCTTAGCTCTTCCCTAAACTCCACTTCACAATCACCCTTTTTTAACTTCCACCATTTAATCCTTGGCACTGCTTTCACACTCCTCCTCCTCTTCTTGATCACCAACATCATCCTACAGACCACCATTCTATGCTGCTTAACTACACTTTCCCCTGCCACCACTTTACAGTCTCCAATCTCCTTCAGACTGGCCCTCCTACATAGGATATAATCCACCTGTGTGCATCTTCCTCCACTCTTGTACGTCACCCTATGCTCCTCCCTCTTCGGGAAGAAAATGTATGAACTGTAGGCTATGTATCTGCTGCACAAATAATGCAAAAGAAACCCTACTAAAAAAGCTGTGACTACTCTTCTAGAAACTGTTTTTGATTTAACAGGTAATGACAATGCCTTGGCTCTATAAACAAAAGAAATGCAATCAGATAGCCATCTGGACAGGGTAACATTAGAAACATTGTAACCCAATTTTGCCTTAGAAAAGGAAACAGATTATCACACTTATTAAAGTCCCTTGTACAGTGAAATAAAATGACAGCGGATGGGGAGCATTCAACAAGAAGAAATTATTCATCCTTAGTGGAGAAATTTTTGAAGAAAACTGGTAAATGGATAGTCTGGTTCATAGCCAGGAAAGAAAGACGAGATCCACGAAATCCTGTTATTTAGCGCTTTCGTTTTTTAATAAAAACTTCTTCAGAATACCTTTTTTATTAAAAAACGAAAGCGCTAAATAACAGGATTTCGTGGATCTTGTCTTTCTTTCCTGGCTGTTTTTAGTTTATTTGTGGCTTTGATTTTTATAGTCTGATTCATAGACATTTCAAAGGTCACCTTGGGAATGAAAGCTGGACTAATCCCGAGGGAAACTCTGTCCTTATGAAAAACGAACTACACAGATTTGCACGGTAAGGCCTGCAATTCTGAAATTCTCCTAGCTGATGTACCAGTTACCAAAAGCAATGCTTTCCAAGGCAGGAATTTTAAGACATCAGAGGCTGGAGGGCTCAAATGGCACCTCAACAAGGCTGTTTAGCAAAACAGTGGTGTCCCAAGGCGGGACAGGGTCCGTCGACTGGGGGGCGTCACAAAAGAAAAGCACCTCTCAGGAATGCTTTTGAAAGCCAAAGAGAAGCCATGGGAGCACGCTGTTCTCCCACATGGAAGTTAAAAATAGTCACTAACTGGACTTTAATTGTAGAATAACTGGACCCAAAATGAGAGAGACTGCCCAGGAAATCCAAAATCCAAGGCAAAGGTGCCAAGCAGGAATCCAAAGCTTTGGAATATCTTTTCCCTTATTTCTGCAAGTTTTCTTGGTGGAGAGCTTCTTGGAAAAATTGAGGACATGAATCACTCCAGAAGGAAAAACAGAGATTTCTGGTCATCAGTGGAAGTGGAGAAACCAAGCAATCAAATTGAGGGAATTGATGCCCAAGGTGAGGCCTTTCAGAGGGATGGGAGATCAGGTCTGGAATGAGAGTCAGTTAGGATGGGCATACTATGAGGCCATATAAAGGGGAAACAAACTTGTCAGGTCTAAAAGGGAAAAATGAGAATCAGTTTTGCCTTGAACTAGACTGCTTTCTACAGAAACATGACTAGGAGAGGATTTGGCCAGTAAGCATAAAGGAGACCCATGGGCCTCAGGACCAGAGCATTACAAGGGGCTCTCGCTCCTAAGGAATCAGGTTAAAGAAGCTACTGCATTTGGTAGTAGTTGGAGTTACAAGCTGTTTGCAGGAGATCTGGCCTCGGCTCCTAAGGAACCAGGTTAAAGAAGCTACTGCATTTGGTAGTAGTTGGGGTTACAAGCAGTTTGCAGGAGATCTGGCCTCGGCAGATTAAAATTTGTTTCATCACTGACTAATTGAGAGACTACTTGAGAAGCACAAGGACTGACCTGCACAGGTGATCCGCTAGGATACTGGACTTCCCTGGAATGTGCAATGCAATAAGAAAGTACTGGGAAGACACTGCTCAATACCAAACTCTCATGTCTTCCTGTCAGAACAGGTAAGAATGGGTTACGTCTTGCTTGTTGATGTACCAGACCACTGAAGTATTGTCCAACTGCACTGCAATCAGACCCATGGGGAGGTAATCCTGAAAGCCAGAAATGTAAGAAGGATGACTGTCCACATCTCCTGGATATTGATGTGAAGGTTGGCCTCAGGCAGTGACTGGGTACTTTGGACAGTCCTCCCTTTGAAATGCCCTCTCCACCCCAAAGGAAAAGCATCTGTAGTCACAGTGGCCCTTGGAGGGACAAACAGAAAGGAGCGTCCTAAGAAAGTTAGAGGAAAAGCTAGTCTGATGGGGTGGTGCATCAGCTGATGTATTGTGGACCACTGGAGTACTTGTGATAGCTGCTGCCATGGACCCTGACAGGCAAAGAATCAAGTGAGTCAGTTGATTACCATGATGTAAAAGCTGCAAAGCTTGAAGACAGAGATAACTGTCTGGATAGTGGCAGTCTGGCTATCTGGACTGCAGTGTCCAGACGATGAGCTATAATTCTAGGACCTGAACTGGTTCCCGTTTGGATTTTTCCAAGTTTACTGTATTCCCTAAAGACGAGCAAAGAGATAGAAAGGCGTCTCTTGTTTAGACCAGTGAATCCCTTGTGGTGGCTGTTATGAGATGTCATCTAAGTACAGAAACCTCTAGAACTATAGAAATCTGAGTCAGGTTGTTACCATTGACATGCATTTGGTAAATACCCAGGAGACTCTGGTGATATCAAAGGACAGTGCTCTTAACCTTCTGGACTGCCTTGCTATCCTGATGTGATGGTATGCATTCTGAAGGTCATCTGCACATCCAGTTGTCCTTCTTCAGAAGAGGCAGTATTGACTGTACCGTGACCATCTGGAAAGATTTCTGCTTCACAAATTGAGTATAACAGCAAAACACAGCACTGCAGAAACCAAAGACCCTTCTGTAGAAAATGCAAAAAATATCCAAACAAACAGCAGAAGGGTCACTATGACAAAAAAGCATAATATAATTTATTAGTAGCAGGATAAGCGCTTTCAGAAAACAATTTCCTTCATCAGATCCTACCATTAACTGACATGCATATAACTATATATACTACTTTTAAAATGTCATAAGCAGAATTCAAATGGCCCAATTTCCTGGTGAATAACAGAACAGCAGATGTCATTTCATGATCCCACTCTGCCAAGCAGCACTTTACTCTGATCATAGCTTTTCCTTTATGGCTATAGATACCATCAACAGCAACATTAGAGGTGGAGATTTGCAAAATGCCACTGAGGTAAGGGAAACATATTGGATAGCAGAACTACGTGCACATGTTCTGCCAGGTTTAAATGCTTTTATTCCTTTAAAACCTGTGCTGAAAGCTCAAAAGACTGATCTGGTTATGTTAAACACATTTATGAAGTTTTACACAATTTTTATGTGTTATGGTTATGTCCTTTATATGTTTCATATTTTGTATATATTTTAGTACGTGTTATGATGCATCAGGAAATGGCATCTGCTGTTCTGTGATTCACCAGGAAATTGCATGGGCCACTTGAATTCTGGTGATTGGCTTATGACATTTTAAAAGTAGTACATATAGTTATATGCATGTCATTTAATGGGAGGACCTGATGAAGGAAATTGTTTTCTGAAAGTGCTTATCCTGTTACTAATAAATTATTTTATGCTTTTTGTCATGGTGAACCTGCTACCGTTTGTTTGGATATGCTTCACGAATTGGTTCAGTTGGCTTAGGTTTAATATGACCCTTAAGTCCCCATTCTTTTTTGGTATTAAAAAGAACCCTGAGTAGACTCAGGATCCCCTCAGATTTGGTGAGACCTCCTGGATTACTTGCTTGTTTATCAGCTGTGACATTTCCTGTGCTGCCTCCCTTTGCTGTCAGAGTGGAACATTTGAATGGGTGCTGGATTTAAATTTTGCGGGACATGCAAAATGGACAAAGTAACCTACGGTAATAATTCACAACACTCAAGAATCATTGGTGAAGGCCAAAAAGGTATGAGGATGAGGATAAAGAGATAAGTGCTCCCCCCAACTGCATCCAGAGCAAAATAGTCAGGCAACCCTCCAGGACTGCTGGAAGGGTTAATCAGTGAAAGGACATCTAAACTCTAGGCTTTGCAGTCCACCTTTGCCTCTCAAAGACAAAAATCAGTGCAGAACTGACAAGGACAGAGCCCCCAAGAGGAAGAGAAGTCTCAGACAGCCTCTGAGTGGACCGCAAATCCAGAACCTAGATGTCGACCTCCAGGTTCCAGGAACCAAACCCAGATTCCACACAGTAAGACCAGAATGTGCCAAGGAAATTGTTGGATTTAACGATACGCAGATCATCTGTTCTGGCAGGGGGGCCAAGTGGGATACAGTCATTCAAAATCATCTGATCTGAAATGTGGATTGGAGAAAAGGAAATGATGATGAAGTAGTTGGGCCAGACTGCACCACTCCCGAGGCATAAGGAGGAGGAAGAACCCCCATCTGGATCTGGATCTGGGTCTTCAAGAAGGTCATCAACATCCTATCCACATCAGCCTCAGTCAGGCTTCTTGAAAACTGCACTGACCTAAAAGAAGCTACCGCTCTGACGGGTATGGAGGACTGGTGCCCGTGTCTTTCCGGAGGAAACATTGAGGACCAGATCAAAGAGGGAGACAGCTCTGGTGAAATCACCAGATCTGGCAGGCAAGGAGAAGCTGGGGATCAAACCCAAGCCTGAACCAACCCTGCAGCTAAGGACGAGGGCATCAAATCTGCGGGTCAAGGAAATTTTGGATCAAGACCATGAGCCATACAGAGGTCCAAGGACCTTTGTCCTAGACTCCCTGGATCTTTCCTTTGAGGAATCTCTGCTCTTCTCTTTTTCAATCCATTTATCCTTCTTAGACTTCTTTGATGACTTCTTAGCCATAGGAGATCCCGCAAGAGAAGCAGCTGTGTCTCACACTTGGGCAGGGAAAAGACCTTTCAATATGAGCTTGGACCAGCAGCACGATAGGTCTTTAGGCCCAAAAGAAGCACAAATTTCACACAATTCACACAAATGCCCAGATTCCAGGCAATGCACTCATTTTTGGATTACTCCTGCAGCGGGAATTTTTGGTCATTTGCCACACACTTCTTGATCCCCAAATGCTTGACACCCAGTCTTAAGGCTATCCTAAAAAAAAGGAGGAAAGAGCAAAAATAACGACCTGATGAGTCCAAACAGCAGCCCAATACCAAAGGAAAGGGCTCATTTTTTTGTAAGGATCCTCCTAGCAATAAGAAATAAACAAGCAACCCACAAAGACACTGGATTAGAGCCATTAACCTTCTCCAACAGATGGGGGGGGGGGAGGGGGGGGGCTGTGAAAAAAAATTGACAATATCAAAAATTTAAGCCAGAACACAAAGGCTTTGTCCCTGAAATAAGTCAGTGAGAAAACTACTGCTGATCTAATACCCACTAGCTGAGCTTTGACAAACACATCTGTCCTCTAGCACAGCAGATAAGATATGAGGGCGGTTAGGATGGTGGTGCACGGAAGAGGGTAGGAGCTTCAGCCTTGGAACAGGAAGTCTAGTTACTGGTCTTGGATCTGTACAAATCTGATATACCCATCGATTCAGGTAGACAGAAAAGACAACAGTAGATCAATTTACAACAGTACCTTACTACCAAAACAGAGCCAATGGAAGAAGCCAGATTAAGATTATTTGTCCCTTTTGGTAAAAAAAGGGACTACTGCCTCTTTTTCCATAAAGGAGGATATCCCTAACTAAATTCAAAGACTCTGTCAAATAACATTCAAAGTACAGTTTAGTACCTACCATAAATGTAGATGTTTGAGTGCTCATACAGCTGCAGTCATTACAGATGGGTTATCCTGCCGTCAGGCGGGTCCTCGGTCGGCCGAATTCCAAAGTCTAGGTCCGGCGTCGGTTGTCATCGCTTCTTCCCTGACATCAGTGCGTCAGGGGTACAAAAGAGGCAGCCGACACCATTTTCTTCAGTTTTTCTTGCCCCAGATGTCAGGTGCCCCCAGAAAGGAGGCAATACATAAAGTTATGCAAACATGTGAAATAGAATAATCAAAAAACAGTAGTTGCAAGCAAATACACCATAAGAGAATACCCCAAATAGGTTGTATGATAAGGTGTTTGTCATAAGGCCTGTCCTTTAGGGGGGGGTAACCTGGACTGCAGCTGTATGAGCACTCGAACATCTACATTTATGGTAGGTACAAAACTGTACTATGTTCATCGTGCATACAGCTGCAGTCATTACAGATGGGTAGAATCCCAAAGCTAAGTAAGGGTGGTAGGCACTAAGTGGAACTAGGAGGAGCGAGGATGCCCTGCAAGACTGCTGTTGCAAAACCCGCTCTAGATTTAGAGTATAGTGGAAGGTGATAGTGCTTGGAGAAAGTGTGCACTGAACTCCAAGTGGCTGCTTCCAAAATGTCCTTGGTAGATACCCCCCTGAGGAAAGCTGCAGAGGTAGCTGTGGCCCTGGTGGAGTGGGATCTGATGCATGTAGGCACAGTTTTTCCATGAAATGAGTAACAAAAGCGTATGCAGTGGGCTATCCATTTTGAAATTGTCTGTTTGGAAATAGCCTTTCCTTGAGCACCTGTAGCATAGGACACAAAGAGTTGCTCGGATTTCCTGAAAGGCTTTGTCCTGTCCACATAATAACGAAGTTGTCTGTGAATGTCCAAGGAATGTAGTAGTCTTTCCCCTTTGTTTTGTGGATTTGGATAAAAGGTAGGTAAGTGGATAGTCTGATTCAAAGCTACACTGGATACTACCTTGGGCATAAAGGTAGGGTTGGTTCGTAAGGAAACTCTGTCCTGATGGAAAATGATGAATGGTTGCACAGCCATTAGGGCCTGTAGCTCCGAAACCCTGCGTGCTGAGGTGATAGCTAGTAGAAAGGCTGTTTTCCATGACAAGTATTGTAGTTCTGTTGAAGAAGCTGGCTCAAAGGGAGGAAGGGTCAACTTTTCCAATACGAAGTTGAGGTCCCAAGCAGGGACTGGTGGTTTCCTTGGGGGTTTTATATTTTTTGCCCCTCTGAGGAACTGCCTTAAGAGAGGATGTGAGAATAAAGGAGGATCTGTGTTGTATTGTGCAGAAATGGCTGAAGCGTGGATCTTGATGGAGGAGAAGGAAAGTCCACTGTAACATCTCAGCTAGGTACTGTAAAATTTGAGGTATATTTATTACCCAAGGATTCTGGCCCTTTTCTTGATTCCAGGCACAAAAACGTTTCCATTTGGCGGAGTAGGCTTTTCTAGTAGAAGGTCTTCTGGCCTCCAAGATGACATCCTGCACCTCCTTGGAGAGGAGAGTCTGTTAGGCAATCAAGGAATTCTCCATGCAGCTAGATTTAGGGTTTTGAGCTGGCTGTGAAGGGTTTTGTAGTTGTGCTGGAACAACAGAAGAGGGACTAGAGGTAGGATCCATGGTGGGGAATGTGTCGGGCTCTTCAGGATCGGATACCAGTGTTGTCTTGGCCAGTCTGGAGCAATGAGAATCATTTGCGGCCTCTCTGCTCTGGCTTTTAATAGAACTTTGGGCAGCAGAGGAAGAGGCGGGAAGACAAACTGTCAATGTTGTCCAATTGAAAGAGAGTGCGTCCACTTTCCAGGCCTGTGGATGATAGGTCCTTGAACAAAATTTTTTCAACTGGTAATTTCTGTGGGTAGCAAAGAGATCTATGTCTGGCTGTCCCCATGCCTGAGTTATCTTTGTGAAAACTTGAGGATGCAACTTCCATTCGTGTGGATCTGTCATATTTCTGCTTAGGTTGTCTGCCAGTGTGTTTTCCTTCCCTGGCAGGAATTGTGCCTGTAGTTGGATTTGCAATTCCAGTGCTGTGTTCCATAGGGTCATGGCTTGCCTGCACAGGGGGTATGAATGAGTTCCCCCCTGTTTGTTTATGTACCACATCACTGTGGTGTTGTCTGTCCTTATCAATAGCTGGCCTGGATGCAGTAGGTCTTTGAAGGTCATAATAGCATTTTGCACGGCTAGCATTTCCTTTTGGTTGATGTATAGGTGCTTCTCTTTTTGGGACCATTTTCCCTGAATGCACTGATCTGTCATGTGTGCTCCCCAGGCGTAGTCTGAGGCGTCTGTTGTGATGATTTGAGTTGCTTGAGGTACACAGAAAGGAAGGCCTGTGTTTCTTTGGCATGCTTGAGCCCACCACAAAAATTCCTTTTGAAGGCATGGAATGAGTGGTATAATTGTTTCCAAGCTGTGGCTGTGTTGAGACCATACGTTTTTTAGGTACCATTGAAGTCTTCTCATATGCAGCTTTGCACATGGGATTAGTAGGATGCAAGATGCCATGAATCCCAGAGCCTGCAGGATTTTCCTTGCAGTTAGCCTGGTGAAAGTTGCCATTTTGCTGAAGTATTGAGACAGTTGCCCTTGTTTGTCTGGCGTGAGGTAGGCCATCTGGGTGGTTGTATTCAAGCTTGCACCCAGGAAAATTATTTGTTGAGAGGGTATTAGGTTTGATTTCTTTTTGTTGACTGTGTATCCCAGGAAGTTCAACAGTTTTATTACAAACGCCAGGTGCTGCAGTAGTATGTCCTTGCTGTCCGCTTGGATCAGGCAGTCGTCCAGATATGGGTAGATTTGTATTCCTTGTAGTCTGCAGAAGGCGATTACTGATGCCAGGCATTTCGTAAACACTCTGGGCGCAGTAGATAAGCCAAAGGGCAATGCAGAGAATTGGTAATGGGTTGAACCTGCAAGAAATCTGAGGTATCTTCTGCAATCTTGTCTGATAGGGACATGCAGGTATGCCTCCTTGAGGTCCAATGTTACCAGCCAAGACTCCTTGCCCAGCATGGGAAGAAGTTGCTGTAATGTGAGCATCTTGAATTTTGGCACCTGTAGATATGTGTTTAGGATGGACAGGTCTAAGATAGGTCTCCAATCTTTGTCTTTTCTTGGTACCAGGAATAGTCTGGAATAAAACCCTTGACCTTGTTCTTTTGCAGGTACCTCTTGAATCGCTTTCATGTCCATGAGAGCGAAAATTTGTTTTTGTGCCTCTGCCCTTTGATTTAGTGGCAGGTTTGGCATGCCTCTCATTTTTGGAAGGGTGTGAAAGTGGAACCTGTAGCCTCTGTCTATAATGTCCAGAATCCATTTGTCTTTTGTAACAATATGCCAATTTTTTGAAAATAATGCCAGTTTTCCGCCCAAAGGTGCTGCCATTAAAGCTTTGCTTGGCAGGTGTAGGGGGAAGTCATTGTGTCTGTTTTCTAAATGACTGAGATCTATCTTCTCCACCTCTTGGGGTTGGTGCTTGCCACTGTCTGGCTCTGAAAGATCCTTGAGGTTGCCCTCTACCCCTAGGGCGTCTGTATCTGCCCCTTTGAGGTCTGTCTGTGGCTGGAAAGGACCAATTTTTTGAAGGCCAGTTTCTGCTAAAACGTGGAGGTTGCACCTGCAGGAAATCCTTCATTGTTTGCATTGATTTCGCTTTTTCCTCCATTTTCTTTAGTACCTCCTCAGCTTTAACACCAAACAATACATCTTTTTGAAGAGGTGCATCTAATAATTTAGCTTTGACATGATCTGGTAAGGTTTGCTCTTTGAGCCAAGCATGCCTACGTATAACAGACCCCTTAACAGCAGCTCTACATGAGGCCTCTAAAGCATCAAAACCACACTGCAAGGTATGTTTACCCACTTGCTCTGCACCATGCAACAAATCCTGCAACTCTTTTAAATCTGGTTGTTCTGGTTGTGCCATTTTGCTTTTCAACTGAGATAACAAAAACTGTTGATACTTTAACATATGGAATTGACAGTTTAATGCCCTCATGGTTAAAGTGGCCGAGGTATAGACCTTTTTCCCCCACCTTTCTAAAGCTCTGGAATCTCTCTCTGAAGGTAATGGGTTTTTAGCAGTAGAGGCCTTAATTCCCTTGGGACCCTGTGAAATAGTTTCAGGGTCAGCAGTATGGCTTTTATATAGGAACTGGTGAGAATCAGGAACCCGGTAATACCTGTCTGGTTTAACAGGAGCTGGAGGTAAAGAATCTGGATTAAGGCTGGCTTCTGTGTACACATCATCCAATATATCTAAAACAGGAGGGATAGCCAGGGGCCTATGCTGGGGGAGCAAAAGTAATTCCCTGAGCCTTTTCTTGGAATCTGAGTAATCTTGGCCTTCCCAGTTAAAGTGTTCCCTCAATGTATGCATGGTTTCCCCAAAGGAGTAGTCCTCTGGGGGGGCGAGGGAATAGACTCCTCAGCATCAGAGTCTTCGAAAGGTGAATAGGCGTAATCCTGGTCCTCAGAGCGTTCTGAGGTAATAGAAGCCTGATCTGAGGAAGGGTAGTCTTCCTCTAATCTGGGTCTTTTGTCAGAGGGGGGTTGAGAACCCCTGATAAGAGTAATCAGATCCTCAGCCATTTTAAGCATCTGCTTTTTAGGCATGTGGCCTTGAGAGGAAGTCTGAGGACCCTGTTTTTTGGTTTTCATGGCTGCTTTAGATTTAGTGAAAGCTTTAATAGAAAAGGAGGAAGGCCTGAAGACACCTTGAGAAATGGCAGGCCTGTCTAAATTCTGAGTTTCCCCGCCAAGAGTGGCGTCGGTATCTGCAGTAGAAATGGGGACTGAGGAGCCTGCGACCTCGGGTACTGTAGACACCGGTAATGTAGTGTCATCGGTGCGTAGGAGCCTCGCTGAGAACCGGAGAACCGGTAGTCGGCCTAAGCGTGGTCTCAGTGGTCGGTGCGGACCTCGGATGTCGGTCCTTATCTTTGTGTCTTTTGCTCAAAACTGAAGTCGGAGTATCCGACGACATGATATAATTAAATTTTTTGCCAAAATAATGAAGGGCGAACTCCGCCCGGCACTTAATAGTGCGCTTGTTGAATCTAGCAGAAAAACGGCAGGGCGAGACGTCGTGGTCTGGGCCTAAGCAAGGTATACAGAAAGAGTGGAAATCCTTATGTGGTATTTGCTTCCCACAAGAAATGCAATTATTAACTTTGTCTGACATCGGTCTGAGGCAAGAAAAGTTTCCCCAACGGGGTACTTAGCTTTCAAGAAGACTTCGGCTGAAATACTTTCGTAAATCTCAGGAGCTGACCGACCGGCACTTGCGAACTGCTTCTGCTTTGGGCACCGCGCGGCAAGAAAGACTGGAAAAAATGGCTTCGGCTGTCTCTTTTGTACCCCTGCCACACTGACGTCAGGGAAGAAGCGACGACAACCGACGCCGGACCTAGACTTTGGAATTCGGCCGACTGAGGACCCGCCTGACGGCAGGATAACCCATCTGTAATGACTGCAGCTGTATGCACGATGAACATCCATCTATACTAGGCATCATACTCTCTTTATGAACATTCCAAAACCATATTAGAATACCATATCACTCCCTGGGATTCTACCCTTCACATGCCTTTCATAACCTTTGCTAACTTTTCTGACAGACTAGATTCATCACTGTACTCACTTCTTCAGCAACATTCAGCAAAGTGCATTTGTGTTAGTAACTTACAATAACTGCAGATGTTAAAAGTAGATCAATACGGAGTATTGGGAATTCCTGTCTGCAGGAGTCCGCAGTCACCTCGAATACCAGACAGTTTCACCATCTGCCAGCAGTTCCCTCCCTACCCAACATCAGGGTTATAAAGGAGTTATCCTCTGTTTTTTCTTGTACCATGGATAAAGGGTCTATCCATCCCCTAGGAATATAAAAACCAACCCTACCGAGGACATGGACTAGAAGTAGCAGTGGAGAACGGAGGGTAGAAAGATGTCAGGGCATGGTACCCACCCAACCCCAGGTAAGTAAAGAGAAGAAAGGCAGGAGGAAAGGGAAGGGGTACTGCAACAATGATCTACTCAAACATCTACAATTATGGCAAAGTTTCTAACCAAACTGTACCATGTTCATACCAGTCACTGTTGTAGTACTGAGTCTTAGGAGGACTCACAAAGCTAATCATAGGTGGATGGTTAGTCAAAAGTCAGAACTGGAGAGATAAAGCTCTAAAGAATGGCAGAAGCAAAGCTGGCTCTAGCTCTGGAGAGCACACCATGACTTTAATGCTTAGTGAACATGGGCATGGACGACGAAGTCACTGCTTCTAGAATGGCCAGAGTTGTAGCCCCTTTAAGAACACTGTGGCTGCTGTGTTTGCTCTGGCAGAATGTGCCTTTATGGAGAAATGAAATTGTTTGCCATCATGGTAACACAAAAATGCAATGCAGTTTCCTATCTACTATGTTATAGTTTTGTCTGCCCAATGGTCATCCCTCCTTTCCCCCAGCAAAGGATAGGTGCCATGATGGTACTATCAAAATGTGCAATACAGCTGGCTATCTATTACAGTATGGTCCGTTAGTTCAGTGGTGATCCATCCTTGCCCTAAGCAAGACTGGGAGATGATGGCCTGGTTAAGAAGCAGTTATGATGCAATCTTTGGTATAAAAGAAGGATTAGTCCTTAGAGCGATCATGTCTTTAAGAAAGATATAGACTGGCTTCTTGCATATGAGGGCTTGCAATTCAGAGACGCACCTTGCAGAAGGGTGTTTTTGCAGGTGAACATTTTGATGGGGGCAGAGGCGACTGGCTCAAAGGGAAAGTTTCTCTAAAACAAGTTAACGTCCCAGGTAAGCATGGGGTGCCCCTGGGTTGTCTTAGGTGAAATATTCCCTTGAGGAACTGTTTCATGTGGGGATGAGGGGGCAGGAAGAGACATGGGCAGGCGTGCAGAGACAGAAATATGAACCTTTATGGAAGAATAGGACAAGCCTGCTTTATACAGTGTGGATAGGTAGTATAAGACCTGTGGTAATGAAACTGCCTAAGTTGGGCATCCCTTAGATTCATACTAAACAGAACACTTTTTCCACTTAGCAATGTATAACTTCCTGGTGCACAGTCTTTTTTGGCTTCCTTTAAAGCAGATATCACACTGTCTGTAAAATGATATCTATTAGGAATCAAAGGCAAATCATCTAATGTGTGAGGGTCGTAGTCCTGAGATTTGGGTGAATAACAGACCTCTTATTCAGAGTAAGGAGGCCCACAGACACTGGCAACAAATTGATCTTCTCCCCCACTGAGTGAGAAGAGGAGCGAGAAAGTACAGCTGTGTACACTTATCATAAATGTAGATGTTCGGGTGTATTCACTGTTGCAGTTATCTCATTTGGGTTATCTAAACATTATACACAATACATTGCAAAGTATGTTTACCAACTTGTTCTGCAGAATGCATTAAATCCTGTAATTCTTTGTGTTCAGCACAGTCAGGAATCAACATCATTTTCTTTTAAGTAGTCCCATAATATGCTGCTGGTACTTTAACATATGAAACTGGCAATTTAAAGCCCTAATGGCCAAAGTAGCAGAAGTGTATACCTTCTTACCCCATCTGTCTAAGGCTCTAGAATCTCTGTCAGAAGGGGTAGGATTTTTGGCAGCAGTAGCCTTAATGCCTTTTGGTACTTGGGAAATGGTCTCTAGATCCGCAGCAGGATTCTTGAAGAGGAACTTGTGAGAGAGTCAGGTACTCTGTAATACCTGTCAAGTTTTCTGGGAGCCGGAGGTTAAGTGTCTGGGGAAAGGCTAGATTCCAAGAAAGCATCATCTACAACGTCCAGAACAGGAGGGATAGCTAAAGGCCTGTGTTGAGGAAGGAGTAAGAATCCCCTAAGCCTCTTTTTGGAGTCAGAGTAATCCTGGCTTTCCCAGCGGAAATGCTCCCTAACAGTGTGCAAGGTTTCACCAAAAGAAAAATCTTCTGGAGGGGAACCAGAGGGAATGGAATCCTCTGCATCAGAATCCTCATAGGAAAATAAGGGCAAATCCTGGTAATCAGAAGGAACAGAAATATCAGTTTCCTGATCAGAAGAATCAGAAGGAAAATCAGTTCTAGGTCTCTTAGAGGGGGAAGGCTGGCTTCCCCTAAATTAAGGTAATAAGGTCTTCAGCCATTCTAAGCATCTGTTGTTTCGGCATATGGGCCTGAGCATGCGGTTTGGACGTCGGTTTTCCAGGCGTGCTGCGAGTTTTAGGCCTGGATGAAGAAGATGGCGTTGGTTTAAAATGCAAGTCTGTAGGCCTGAATACACCCTCAGAAGCTGGTGCCTGCACAGCGGCTCCGGACCCATCCAAGGTAGACACATCCGCAGGTTCCATAGTTGAAGAAGCATCACGCGGCATACCGGCATCCAAATGGGTCTAAGTTGAGGCCTGCGAATCTGAAGAAGTGGGTATCAGGGACTGTGAAAGCGCCTCACTGAGTACCGGTGGACTGGCAACTAGCTTAACAGAAGCGTCGTCAGCAGTTTTGGACCTATGCGGTCTGTGTGTACACTTACCATAAATGTAGACGTTCGAGTGTATTCAATGTTGCAGTCATCACATTTGGGTTATCTACCTGCAGGTAGCCCTCAGCCGGTCTGAATACCAGAGTCTTGGATTCCTGCGTCGGATGCTGTCCCTTCTTCCATGACGTCAGGTTGTCTGGGGTATAAAACATGCAGCCGACGCCATTACATCAGGTTTTCTTGCTCCAGATGTCAGGTGCCCCCACAATGGGAAGCAATTCATTTGGGTTGATTCCCAAAGCAAAGGAAGGGAGGAGGAAGTTAGAGAGCATTAGGGCCAGCTATTAAGCCCTGCAAGACTGCAGTGGCAAAACCAGCTTTGGATTTAGAAAAAAAAGAGGCATGTGGTAATGCTTGGTGAAGGTATGTACAGAGCTCCAGGTAGCAGCTTCTAGGATGTCCCTGGTAGGGACTCCTCTGAGAAAGGCTGCAGAGGTAGATGCAGCCCTGGTGGAATGTGATCTTATCCCCTGTGGGGTAGGTTTTCCATGGTGTTTGTAGCAGAAATAAATGTAATGGGCTATCCATTTGGAAATGGTTTGCTTTGAAATAGCCTTCCCCTCTGTCCTTGGAGCAAAGCCAACTAGCAGCTGTTCAGATTTTCTGCTAAGCTTAGTCCTGTCCAAATAAAATCTAAGTTGTCTGTGCACGTCCAGAGAGTGCAGTATTCGTTCTCCTTTGTTTTGTGGATTAGGGAAGAAAGTAGGCAAGTGAATGGACTGATTTAGGGTCACACTAGACACCACCTTGGGCATAAAGGAAGGACTGCTCATGAGGAAAACCCTGTTTGCATGGAAGATAATGAAGGGTTCCACTGCCATGAGGGCCTGTAATTCAGATACCCTTCTTCCTGAAGTGATGGCTAGAAGGAATGCTGTTTTCCAAGAAAGGAATTTCAACTCTGCTGTTGCAGCTGGCTCAAAGGGAGGGAGAGTGAGCTTTTCCAATACAAAGTTAAGGTCCCAGTCTGGAGTAGGGGCTCCCCTGGGGGGTGTCTTAAATTTGTGGCCCCTCTAAGGAATTGCTTTAGCAGGGGGTGAGAGAAGAGGGGTGGCTCAGTATTATAAAGAGCTGAAATGGCAGAGGCATGAATTTTAACTGACGAGAAGGATAGGGCCTTGTGGAGCATTTCTGTTAAGTACTTGAAGAGAAGAGGGGTGGCTCAGTATTATAAAGAGCTGAAATGGCAGAGGCATGAATTTTAACTGACGAGAAGGATAGGGCCTTGTGGAGCATTTCTGTTAAGTACTTGAAGAATATGAGGTAAGCTGGGCACCATTGTGCCCATCCCGAGTCTGGCTCCAGGAACAGTATATTTTCCACTTTTCAGCATAGGATTTTCTAGTACTAGCACTCCTGGCCTCCAGAATGACATCTAGCACCTGCTTACTGAGGGATGCTATTGGGGAGCTCAGGGAATTAGCCAGGCTGCAAGGTTCATGGTTTGAAGCTGAGGGTGCAGAATCTGGCCCTCCTGCTGGGACAGCAGGGAAGGGGTCTGAGATAGGTGCCATGGTTCCAGTAGTGTCATACTGTTCAAGAGGGGGTACCAGTGCTGGCATGGCCAGTCCGGTGCAATCAGTATTGTCCTTGGCTTGTCCTGTTTAATCTTTAGCAGAACCTTCGAGAGGGAGAGGCAGAGGGGGAAAGGCATAAACCGAGAGGCTTTCCCAGGTAAAAGACAGGGCATCCACTTTCCAAGCTTGACTGTGGGGAGTCCTTGTGCAAAATTTGTCCAATTGGTAGTTCTGAGGGGAGGCAAACAGGTCTACCTCTGGAGTCCCCCATTTGTTCCTCAAGAGGTTGAATATTTTGGTTCCAGTTTCCATTCGTGTGGGTCCATGAGATTTCTGCTTAAGTCTGCCAGTGAATATAGCTTGCCTGGCAGGAATTGAGCTTGTAGGTGCACTTGGTAGCTCAAGGTTGTGTTCCACAGAGCCATGTCCAGTCTGCAGAGAGGGTACGAGTGGGTTCCCCCCTGCTTGTTTATGTACCACCAATAGTTGTCCTGGAAGAATGCAGTCTTTGAAGGCTGTCAGGGAATTCTGTACAGCTAACATTTCTTTTTGGTTGATATTCAGGTGCATCTGTCTCTGGTTCCATTTGCCCTGAATGCACTGCCCAGCCAAGTGAGCCCCCCATGCATAGTCTGATGCGTCTGTTAAGGTTTGGGCGGCAGGGGTAAAGTGAAAGGGAGCCCCTTGTTGTGGTAGCAGGCCTCTGCCCACCAAAGGAACTCTGTCTTTATACAAGCAATGATAGGAATCATAGATTCCAGGTCCTGAGAATATTGACAGCTAAGGCTTTTTAGATACCACTGTAGTTTCCTCATATGCAGTCTTGCATATGGAATTAGTAGAATGCAAGAGGCCATGAACCCCAGGGCTTGCAGAATTTTCCTTGCAGACAGCTGGGGTTTTGTGGCCAATAGTTTGAAGTAGGTTGTCAAATGAACTTGTTTCTCCGGAGTGAGGAAAGCCATCTGGGAAGCAGTGTTCAAGCTTGCTCCCAGGAATACAATTTGTTGGCAGGTTACTAGGTAAGACTTCTTTTCATTTATGGTGTACCCCAGAAAGGTTAGATGTTTCTTTACAAATGCCAGATGTTGTAATAGCAAGTCCTGGCTTTCTGCCTGAATCAGACAATCGTCCAAGTATGGGTATATTTGAATATTTCTCTGCCTGCAAAATGCAATGGTTGGAGCTAGACACTTTGTGAATACCCTGGGTGCAGTAGATAAGCCAAAGGGAAGTGCAGAGAACTGATAGTGCATGGAGCCTGCCTTGAAGTGTAGGTATTTCCTGCAAGATTCCCTTATTGGAATGTGCAGGTAAGCTTCCTTCAAGTGTAAGGATGCCAACGAGGCATCTTTGCCTAGCATAGGAAGAAGCTGTTGAAGTGTTAGCATTTTGAATTTGGGATTACCAGAAAGGTGTTTATTAGAGAGGTCCAGGATAGGACACCAGGAGCTGTATTTTCTGGGTACCAGGAAAAGTCTTGAAATAAACCTTGTCCCTTTTGTTCTGCTGGAACAGGTAGAATAGCCCTAATACTTAGAAGAGAGAGAGAACCTGCTGTTGGGCCTCCACCCAATGATTTGGGGGTAGGTCTGGCCAACCGTTTGGGGTTGGTAGAGAGTGGAAGTGTAATCTGTATCCTTGGGAGACTATATTCAAAACCATTTGTCCCAGGTAATGCGCTCCCAGTGTTTTGCATGCAGGGCGAGCTTTCCTCCTAAGGGAGCAGGGAGTTGAGCAGGACTTGGACGGGTTAAGGTTAAATCATTGTGCCATTTTTCCGTAGGGGGTGGTTTACTACTCCCTGCTTTGGAAGTGGGAGCCCCCCACTACTTAGACCTGTGCGCAGTCTGAGACTGTAACCTAGGTGGTCTGCTGTTCCTGGGTTTGGACTGAGAGGGGCTAGAAGAGAATGGAAAGGACATTTTGAAGGCCAATGTCTACTAAATCTGGGAGGCTGTACTTGTAGGAAATCTTTAACAGTTTGCATAGATTTAGCTTTTTCCTCCATCCTTTTGAGGACTTCTTCTGCTTTGTTGCCAAACAGGTAGTCTTGGTTTAAGGGAGCATCCAGTAATTTAGCTTTAACATGATCTGGCAAGTTTTGCTCCTTAAGCCAAGCATGCCTTCTAAGTACAGACCCAGTGACAAAACCACATTGCAAAGTATGTTTACCAACTTGTTCTGCAGAATGCATTAAATCCTGTAATTCTTTGTGTTCAGCACAGTCAGGAATCAACATCATTTTCTGTTTAAGTAGTCCCATAATATGCTGCTGGTACTTTAACACACATGAAACTGGCAATTTAAAGCCCTAATGGCCAAAGCAGCAGAAGTGTATACCTTCTTACCCCATCTGTCTAAGGCTCTAGAATCTCTGTCAGAAGGGGTAGGATTTTTGGCAGCAGTAGCCTTAATGCCTTTTGGTCCTTGGGAAATGGTCTCTAGATCCGCAGTTGGATTCTTAAAGAGGAACTTGTGAGAGTCAGGTACTCTGTAATACCTGCCAAGTTTTCTGGGAGATAAAGTGTCTGGGGAAAGGCTAGATTCCAAGAAAGCATCATCTACAATGTCCAGAACAGGAGGGAATAGCTAAAGGCCTGTGTTGAGGAAGGAGTAAGAATTCCCTAAGCCTCTTTTTGGAGTCAGAGTAATCCTGGCTTTCCCAGGGGAAATGCTCCCTAACAGTGTGCAAGGTTTCACCAAAAGAAAAATCTTCTGGAGGGGAAGCAGAGGGAATGGAATCCTCTGCATCAGAATCCTCATAGGAAGATAAGGGCAAATCCTGGTAATCAGAAGGAACAGAAATATCAGATTCCTGATCAGAAGAATCAGAAGGAAAATCAATTCTAGGTATTTTAGAGGGGGAAGGCTGGCTTCTCCTAATTAAGGTAATAAGGTCTTCAGCCATTCTAAGCATCTGTTTTTTAGGCATATGCGCCTGAGCATGCGGTTTGGATGTCGGTTTTCCAGGCGTGGTGCGAGGTTTAGGCCTGGATGAAGAAGATGGCGTCGGTTTAAAATGCAAGTCTGTAGGCCT
This sequence comes from Protopterus annectens, assembly GCF_019279795.1. Lineage (NCBI taxonomy): Eukaryota > Metazoa > Chordata > Ceratodontiformes > Protopteridae > Protopterus > Protopterus annectens. The sequence goes on from NC_056732.1 coordinate 556,420,277, forward strand.
GAATACACCCTCAGAAGCCGGTGCCTGCACAGCGGCTCCGGACCCATCCAAGGTAGAGACATCCACAGGTTCCATAGTTGAAGAAGCATCTCGCGGCATACTGGAGTCCAAATGGGTCTAAGTTGAGGCCTGCGAATCTGAAGTAGTGGGTATCAGGGGCTGCGAAATTGCCTCACTGAGTACCAGCTGACTGGCGAATAGCTTAACAGAAGCGTCTTCGGCAGTTTTGGACCTATGCGGTCCGTCTCTGTCTTTATCTTTACGTTTTTTCGAAAGATCGGTAGTCGGATGGCTTAAAGTCATTTCGGAGTACGGATACAGAGTGCCAAAATAATTTGCTGCAAAGATAGCCCGGTTGAACAAGGCACAAAATCAACAGTGAGGGACGTTGTGGTCTGGGCCTAAGCAAGGAATGCAGTACGAATGAAAATCTTTATGAAGTATTTGTTTTCCACAGGTAAGACAATTGTTAACTTTTAATGACATTAGTTGGAGCAAGAAAAAAAGATCCCCAAAGGGGTATTTATCTTTTTTTGAATACTTCGGTTCTGAAACTCGAAAATGAAAATTTCAGGAGTCAGCCGACTGGCACTTGCGAACTGCTTCTGGCACCGCACGGCAAGAAAGACTGGGGTAATGGCGTCGGGTGCATGTTTTATACCCCTGACGACCTGACGTCATGAAAGAAGAGACAGCATCCAATGCAGGAATCCAAGACTATGGTATTCAGGCCAGCTGAGAGCTACCTGCAGGCAGATAACCCATATGTGAGGACTGCAACAGTGAAACATGAAGAACATCCAGTACTGTCTAGAGAAGTGTAGTGCAACCAAAATCAACCTCTGGCCTATCTTCCTTGATCTTTTGCAATACCTTGGGGATGAGGGGCAATGAAGGGAAGGCATATAGAAAGTCTTGTCAATAAAAAAGAGACAGTGTCCGACTTACAGCCCTTCTCTTAGAGGTTATGGAGCAGAGTTTCTTTAGTTGAATGTTCTGGGTAGACACAAAAAGGTCTGCATCTACCAGATCCCATAGGTGGACTAGGTCAAAAAGCTGTCTGTCAACATTTATTTGTTTGTTTCTTGAAAGGATCTATTCAGGTTGTCTGCTAAAATATTCTCCCTCCCTAGGATGTAACAAGCTACTGCTGACAGCTGCAGTTCTACGGCTGTCAGAATTCCAATGCAACTCAGGACAGATGGTAGGCGTGAGTACCCCCCCACACACACACGTTTAGATACTACATGACTGTGTTGTCTGTCAGGATTTTTAAGGGCGCTGGTTTCAGTTCGTCATTGAAAGCCTTCAAGACTTGAATGACTGCCATCATTTCCTTTATGTTTATATGTTATCCTGACATATAGCTGTCCCATATCCTTTGCACTCTCAAATTTTACAGGAAAGGCCTCCAGACCAAATTTAAGCTGTCTGAGGTCAACATCTGGGACTTCTGGGGTTTGAATGCCCTACCCCCTTTTTTGTTGCAATGTTCTCCTTCCACCACAAGATCTCCCTTTTTAGGGAAGGGAGGAATAAGGATGGGGGTCCCCAAGGAATACTGATGCTGGGTGCAGAACTTTTCCAGGAACCATTGTATCTTTCTCGTGTGGACTTTAGCTAGGGGAATCAGCAGGATGCAGGAGGCCATGTGCCGTAGGAGCCTCAGGAAATCCCTGGCCAAGAAGGCCTTTTGGCTATGAATGTACTTGAAATAGTTTGTGAAGGAGATGGCCTTGTCCTTAAAAAAGAAAGCCTATTGTACCCAAAAAGGTGACATGGGTCGATGAGAATAGCTGGGACTTCCGAACACGGGGGGGTTACAGGCCTACCTTCTGAACACATTCCATAGTGGTTTGCATGGTTCTGTGGAATTCTTCTAGGAATGAAAGGTGAGCATTTTGAACTTGAATACCCCTAAACATTTAAACAGCCTGGAAAGGTCCAAGCCAGAATAAGCATTTTACTTCAGTGCTTTGCACTTGTTCATGATATTTTAAAACACTGTTGATATTTATAGTGTTATTTGCTTAGGTTCTTCACTTTTTAGCTTATTTAAGTAATCAAAAGGTTGGAAAAGCATGATCTGCACTCTAGTGGGAGTATTGGATATTGAGGTCTCACCTTTGCTTAAGATTCTCTGAAGAAACCTTAAGAGTGTGATTTTCTGATTGGCCAGAAGGCTATTTTGCATTGCTTGTTGATTTCCTATACCTGCATAAAGTCATCACATTTGTACACCACTGCTCATCGCACAGAGACAGTTGACATTGCCTTAAATAGATGCAGGTACATAGTATTTCAAATTTCCCTATAAAACCAACCTCTGAATTTTGTCAGTACTCAGATGCACAATGAGCAACTGCTTTGTGTGAAGAGAAACACTGCCCCATGAGTTTAGCTCTAGACTGTAGTCTTTACCCATACAGCACCCAAGAAACTCAGTTAACCCCTCCTGTACCACTACACTTATAAATCACACAATAAGTATCTGAACAATGGAAATGCACTTTCCTACCATCTCTGTAGCCAGCTTGGTGGAAATGGGCATCCTGAGACAATGTAGCAATTGCTTAATAATTAGGTTATTATACATGAGACAAACTGACACTATGTGTGAGAGATGTAGTTACACAATATCACTGGTGGAAAGGCTCACACATACAGGCACTACTAGTGCCAAACAGGTTGCCAGAAGCACACAATACCCTCTACACCTACCACACACACTACAGACCAGTCAGATAATAGATACACATACACTTAGGCAATGCAATCTACCTAAACCTCAAAGGCCATCAAAATACATACATAAAAACAACAAGTACTCTTAGCATCCTCAAAAACACTCAACTCGAGCAGCACACCCATAAAGGAGCATGCACTTATAACCCGTAATGTCTGAAATCATTAGCACAAAAGGCAAACTTAAACACAACCAAACGTCCTAGTCATAGGGACTTCATTATGAGACACTCTGATGTACCACACATCAGGCCAAGCAAAGAGACAGTCATGGTTAGCTGCCTATTAGGAGCCAGGAATTGCCACAGAAAGCATACACTCGAGTCCTTTCATCTCAATCACAACCCACACATAGAAACACAAACCATACACCCACCTTCGTGGAGGCTCTCAATAAAAATTTACCCAAACAGAGACGCCAGTGACAGAAATGCAGTCGAGCACCACAACATAACACCAATCCCAGAACACAGCTCAACACCACTGTGTGCCCCTCAACCTAAGTCCTTAAGACAAAACACTTTGCCCAATGTACTAATCATAGGAGACTCAGTTGTGAGGCACATTGATGTCCCACTCACTAGGATGAACAAGGAGAAGGTGACAGTCAGTTGTATAGCAGCTGCCAGGATCCGCCACATAACACATGCACTCAGGTCACTCCACAAGTACAAATATGACTCTGTCATTGTCAATGTGGGTGTGAATGACCTGAGACATACCTCCCTGGACTATATGAAAAGAGATGTGATGGAACTCTCGGATTATGTGGCCCAGACAGGTATGACCCTAGCCCTGAGCAGTATTCTACCGTCACCCAGAATGATACCACAGTATGAGCAGAAAATGATCGACTTCAACTGGGTAAGTTTCTGGTGTAATTCTAAGGGGATCCAGTATCCATCTGCCTGGGACAACATGATGGACAGAACTCGATGCTTTGCCAGAGACGGCCTGCATCTTGTCACCCCTGGGATTCCGGGTACTGGCCAAGGCTCTTGCCACCCCTATAGTGCCTTTTTTAGGCAGTGTTCCAAAGACCAAAATTCCACTGTAAGAGCTACAAACAAATGCAATCTAAGGGTCATGCTGCTCAACACTAGAAGTCTAAATCTAAAGATGCACTCGCTCTAAGCTCTCCTTAAAATGGAGAATGTCGACATCTGTGCTGTAATGGAGACCTGGTTTAAAGAGGCAGAAAGCACCCTGGCGCTCCCAGGCTACAACTCATTCCATACCTTTCGGCCGCAGAATACAGCCGGAAGCTCCAAAGGTGGTGGTGTCTCCATATTCTTAAAGGCTACGCACACCTCTAGACTGGTACCCTAGCATAATGCATCGGTCATGCTTCAGGTACAACTAACACTAGGTAAGACAGTGATGCAAGTCATAGCCTTCTACAGAACCCCAAACATGTCCCCAGACTCTCACTCCAACTTCCTAAGCACCCTGGAATCTATCAAGGTTCAACCCAATACTCTCAGACTGGGTGACTTCAACTACCCTTCCACCAACTGTGAAATCTATTCAAGTACAAATGTATAGGCCCAACGATTTCTGGAATTTATCAGTTCCAATGCCCTGGACCAGCTCATTCTGACCTCCACTGAAGGAACCAACATACTCGACCTGGTCATAACCAACATGGGAGACCGTTTCTCCACACCTATAGTTAATTCTTCCCTGGTTAAATCTGACAACAAACTGATCACCATGGAAATCGCCATCTCACCTACACACCCCGCTAAGGTGACCACCCTGAAAAACTCCTCTAAAGCCGACTTTCGGCTCCTAAAAACAGAGGTGGCTAACTTCTCGGCACCCATGCCAAAGGAAAAGAGCTGCATAACTGCTGAATCATACACCAATGCACTGTACGAGCATGTACACAAATGCATGGACCTTGACATACCAAATAGAACTAAGACGCTCTCCTTCAAAAAAAGGAAGCCAATCTGGTGGCCCCCAGCCATCAATAAACTCTACGACAGAAGGAAGAAACTGTTGGCAGAAAAAATGAAGTCACAAGACAAGAAAACCTCCCTAATCAGTCTTAACAAAAAGCTGAGATCCCTTATCAAATCGTCTAAAGCCAGCTATGAAGGCAGAATTACGGCTGACACCAAAATCAACCACAAAGCCTTCTATAGCTATATCAAAATCCTCCAAGGCAATACCCAGATTTCCTGAGCTACTGCACAATGGCACCTCCTATACTGAGCCAACAGATATAGCCAACATATACTGCTGACAGATGAAGTGCCAACTTTACCCCCCCCCCCCCCCACAAGGGCCCTATCACAATACCAGATGAAAGCCTGGTACCCACCATTTCTGCGGCACAGGTAAAAGCTGCATTGTCCAAAGCCAAGAATACAGCGTCCATGGGGCCTGATATCCCTGGCTGTGTCCTACATGAGCTACAAAATGAACTGGCACAACATCTGTGTGCCCTGTTCAATCACGTCTTACCTCCGGCTATGTTCTCTAACGAATGGCACACTGCTACAGTCATCCAGCTCCATAATAGGGGAGCAACTACAGACCCTGGGAACTATCCTCCCATTAGCCCGACGAGTCTGGTATGCAAAGTTATGGAGCGCATCATCATGGACCTGCTTAACAAAGACATAGTCAATCTCCAAACTCTTGACCCCACACAGTTTGGCTTTCTCAAGGGGAGATCCTGCCTAATGAACCTGGTTGACTTCTTTGAGGCAGTCACCAAGTCTGTGGATGAGGGTAAGGCAGTGCATACAGCCTACCTCGACCTGGCCAAGGCCTTTGATACCATTCCCCAGTCAGGCATCATTGAATAACTCACCAAACTAGGCATCAATTCTTACATCACTAGGTGGGTTGGAAATTGGCTCACAGACAGGACCCACAGAGTGAAAGTTGCGGATTACAAGTCAGACTGTCGACCAGTCACGAGTGGAGTCCCACAGTGCTCGGTCCAGGGCCCTCTCCTGTTTGGCATCGACTTCTCAGAGGTTCAGGCCAACACAGGATGACTCTGGCTGACCAAGTTCGCTGATGATTGCAAGCTAGGAGTCATTATCAACTCACCAAGTGATGAGGACATCCAACAAAAGGGCCTCTCTGAGACCAATGACTGGTGTCAATACCATGGCCTGGAGCTTAACGCCAAAAAATGCGTTGTCATCCCCTTTGGAAAAAACTCAGTTCCCACGAATTACAAAGTTGATGGCAAGCCACTGAACACTGAAGGGGCCATAACAGATCTGGGCATCCAGGTCGACAGCCACCTCACCTTCGACAGCCACAATGCCACTGTGGTCAGAAAGTCATAATACATGGCACATCTTATAACCAAAGGTTTGGCATCCAGGAAGAAAGAGGTCATCATCCCTCATTAGACCAATCATGGAATATAACGCCCTGTTTGGCATGTACCTGACCAAACACCTAAGACAGCTGGAGAGGCCACAAAAGTACCTCACAAAAAGGATCCTAGGCCTTAAACACATATCCTGCATGGGCAGAGTCAAGAAACTTCAGCTGTTCTCAGTCTCTTATCATCTACTTAGAGGTGATCTCTGCTTGACTTACAAATCCATGTCCGACCCAGCCCTACTTGAAATGCTACACCTTAAGAAATCCAAGTCCCTCCAAGCCACATGCTCCATAGATCACAACCTCATTACCAAAATTAACAGAACATGATGGAGAGACAGGTTCATCTCCCAAAGACTGCCCAAACTCTGGAATAAGCTTCCCATTTATGTCAAGCAGTGCACCTCGCTGGCCCTCTTCAAGAGAAATCTTGACAAGTGGATGGGTAACAGAAAGTTCACTCCAGGGATCACTTCAGCTGCCCTACGGGATATGGGCACTGTGAACTAACATTGGGTGGCACAGTGCCTGAGCAATTCTTTTGGGCGAGACTTATAAAGGCTCCAGGGCCATTAGCCTAGTACACACCTATGAACCTATATACGATTCATCCCATAGTACATGTGGGAGTAAATGACCAGATACGTACCCTCCCTGGACTACAAAAATGGAGACATAATGGAGTCTCAGAATATGGGTCAGAGGCAGTTATTAACTTAGCCAAGAACAGCATTTTACCTTCACCTAGAACGATGCCCCAATATGAACAAAAAAATACTGATCAACAACTAGCTAACCTCCTAGTGTCATTCAAACAAGGTTCAATATATATCTGCCTGACAGAAGATGGCAGATGGTCCTAAATGCTTTGATGGGGTGACCTGCACCTGCTCCCCCCAAGATTTCCTTATTTTGGTTAAGCTTTAATCTACTCCCATAGTGCCTTTCTTGAGGCAAAGAGTCTACAAAAGCTTCAAACAGCAAAACAAAATTCAGAACACATGAAAGCATTACTGCTCAACTTTACGAGTGTAAACAGGAAAGTATTCACCTTACATGCACTCCTTACTTTAGAGTGTATTGATATATGCATCATTGTGGAGACATGGTTCAAGAAATTTCAGAGCACCCCCATCACTACAAGATTTCAACACCTACCACATGTTCACACTCACCACACTCTATGAAGGCACTAAATGCAGAGGTGTTTCTCTATTCAAAAAAACAGAATTACACCTCCAGATTCATTAATCAGGACACCGACCTGGACTTCCTCTATGTCCAACATACCATAAACAAAATTCCATATCACATTGTAGCCAACTATACGATTCCTTTGGTCAATGGCTCCTACCAATCTAAAATGGAAACTCCAAGCATTCGCCTAAACACTATCCTCTTAGCGGACTTTAACTACCCCCTCAATTAACTGGGAAACATATACACCTGCAAACATGTGTATGCAGAGATTTCTGGGACCAGCTAATATTAATCCCATTGAGGGGCGACAAAACCTTGGGCTTGGCTCTTACCAATAAGGGACGGCTATTCCAATCCAGTTGTAACACCTTCCTAGTCAAATCAGATCATAAATCAGTCATATTCACCATGAAGCAGGAAGCATCCTCCAATAAATTCATTATTCAGAGACTATGCCAAAGCAAATCTACTAAAACTGAGTGATAACCTGGCAAAATTCAACTCTCCCTTTCACTATGAGGGCCCTGCGATAAATGCAGAATTCTTCACCTACCAAATTCTATGAACATGAAAAAACTGCATAGAGCACCTGTCCCCCTCCAAAATAAATACAACACAAAGCTTAAAAATAAACCCTTATGGTGGAACCCTAACATAAATAAGACCTACAATAAAGGTAAAAAGCTCACTGCACATGTTTTTGTTGTTGTACATAAACACACAAAATGAATCTAATTCTGCAGACAGACAAAATAATCAATCTAAAATTATATACAGTAAACTCTCAGTTCACTGAAACTCAAGCAACCAGAAAAAAAAAAAATCTACAAACTACAGTACAAATTTCATGTGTTGAACTTTCGGTCCAGCCCCCACCCCCACCCCGCAGAAACAAAGAAACAAATCTTATGCTTTTAGAGTTTTAAAAAGGAAGGTGGGAATAAATTCCATCTCTCCCCAATATAAGAACGAGTCAAACCAAACAAATAGTACAAGGCACAGTATTAATCAGGCCTTTTTTAATAGTAACTTGGTTTACTATAAATATATATATATATATATATCTATGTGTGTGTGTATGTATATATATACATATATGTATATATATATATATGTATATATATATATATATATATATATATATATATATATATACACACACACACACACACACATATATATATATATATATATATATATATATATATATATATATATACATATATATATATATATATATATGTTTCACAGTATAGTACTAGGCTATCTGCCCTAAGGCATTTATACGCCTAGCCAAAGTGTATGTGGCTTTTGCCACCACATGTAATGATACAAAAGTGAAATATTTAAATTAAATTTAGTTTACTGTGCCTCTATCTAGCAATGACACAGAGATGA